>NW_019104074.1:119952-168557 GCF_001856785.1 Myzus persicae | reverse complement strand
AATAATCTACACAATTCCATGCAGTCCTGCTAAACAACCACCCGGCCAGACATCAGCCATAACCCACAGACTTCGGTCACGGGCCTCAGATGAACACGTCAATCGCCACGCCACTGAATTTAAGTTGTATATTTTAACGCAGACGAGGTACCTTTACACGGTTATAATAATATGTAGGTATCTGGTATAGGCATATGTCGGATGACGAGCGGGAGAAGATGAAAACAACAATCGACACGAAATATTATAAATATATTATATGCACCGTTGTCGTCACTGTCGCTGGGACGAGCTGGATATATTATTAACTATGGATAATGAATATCACACTGAACATAGGTATATAGAGTGTACGTCGAGCGAATAATTATAATGGTATTATGCTGTGGTAATACAAAAAGATAACGTACCTACGCCTGAAACCCGAGTGTTGTTCGACGGCGTCGGCGGCGGCGACGAACAGGTTGACTATTATTTATCGATCTCGATCCCGAAGAGAAGCTTTAGAGAAATCAGCTCTTACGAAATCCGGTTGTTAGGTGACAAATTTTCGGGTCACTCTTGTTTCACAGCCCACTCGCGGCGGCGGCGACCGGTTTTTCAATTAGGATCATCTTCAGGGTTTATCGCGATCTCGATTCGCCCCAAAATCCTGTTTTGTACTTTTGAAATTATTTCCAGTTCTAGTTTTTTTTTCCTTCTTCTTCCTCTTCTTCTTCTTCTTCTTCTTCTACTTATTCTCTCGTCTTTACCAAACAACCTGTCTTAATGCGACGAAAATTTCATATGAATAAAAAATATAAAATAAAACACACACACAAACACACAGTCACATATTACAATGTGGAACTATTAAAAATCAGTCCGAAGACGCGTACAATTTAAAGTTCAATGACATCGGTCGGACTGCTGGCTGGCCGGTCGATCGGCCGGCAAAACGCGTCGGCGCGACATGAATATGATATTTCACATTTTAATTATGTTTTACCAATAATACACGGCAGCAGTGTCGTAATAATATATGATTTGGGGACCATTTAATATTATACAGCAGTCATTCATGTGTTGTCGAAACCATTGTGTCCGCCATTGGATTAGGTGACTGCTGCAATGACACTAGAGGCAATACTGAATAGCGTTCGGAAAGAGAAAAAATGTCAATAGGTAGGTTATAATAATAGGTATGTATAATATTATCTAACTGGAATAAATACGTATACTTTTCCATAAGCCCAAACGATGAGAATATTTTTGCCACCGAAGATTAATTCGTTTAATATAATATTATAATTCACTTTAAATTTTTGTTATGTGTGTACTCACTATTGTATATCTTATCTGCTTGTATTATTCTCACGCTCGTCGTAATATTATTATACAAATTAAAATAAACTGATCTAAATGATTTTATTTGTTATTAAATAATTCATGTTTGATTGCCATCGTCTCGTTCGCCGTTTGGTATAGGTATTTCGGTTATATATATATAGGTTCCCACATAATATTATTAATATTCAATTTCTATTGGAAATTTGGAAATTGTATTTTTCTTCACTGTTTATTTCAAAAACTCGACGCCACGAGTTATAATCATATCTATAAAACCAACAAATATAACTTACAAGTCAATATAATAGTGTAATGGATACAATGCGAACTCACTCGCATCATAATATCATTAAATTCTAATTAGACTCACAAAAATTTGATGGCGCCACCATGTAGCCTGATAAGTATTTTGTTCAATTTTATTGGAGTTAAACACGAACAAATGAACAAGTTTTTTTCTGAGTATACATTCCGTTTAAAGCATTTTATGTAACAAATTAACATTTTGATATTTGTCGATCTCGGGATTATTATTTTTTATGTTTTTTTTATAGTTCATCGATTATACGACGACGGCCGTTAAAAGCCGAATCTACAACAAAGTAATTTAGCGATAAAAAATGCTAATATTTTCAATTATTTTATTGGAAAAATTCGTGTAAATTTCGAAGAAATTGAAAATTCCATTTAATTCGTCAGACAGTCGTAAAAACGCACGAAAAAAATTCATTGATATTCAAGTTTCTGCATTTAGACTTGTAAATGTGTATCTATAATATATTACGTTATTATATACATATGCGGCTCCTATTATTTCGTATTACTTTACCAATCGCAGTGACTATTATTATATTTAGGCGTACCTACATTAAATTGTGAGTCTCATTCAACACGAGTCGTAAAATTAATTTAATCGTAAAATCTTATCATATCTAATCGATGAACCTCATAATAATATTATGTACCTATGCATATTTATATTATATTAATTCCTTGTCGGTCCTTTTTAAATATAATAATATTACGACGATTAATCAACCGAACATCGATGATCATCATCACGAGCGCCATCGTGCTGTAAAATATTGTATATAATTTCCGTCTCAGCTTTTTACGACGACGAATAATATTCCAAAATACCGTAAGTATACCTACCTATACTATATATATTGGGTCTGCAGTTCTTGGTAGCGTGTTTTCCACCTGATATATACAGTGGAACTACCACGATTACTTAAAATTACAAACTACCAAATTTATTGAATTCTATTTAAAGCTGATTTCTCTATACAATATGACTTTTTTTTTTTGCCTACGAGACTTCATTATGTATGGAAATGTCACTGTACTTGATATTTTTATTTTTTAAAGAAAATTAACAAAATATGCTATATCATAGGTACATGTCAATGCATAATAAGAAAACCCGAAGAAACATATTATATTATACAGACCCACGATCGATATGAGTAGAGTGGCCATGCGGTGGTGGAACCCGTCGTGATTATATTATTGTATTATGTATACTTGAGTAGTATAAGTCTCTGGCGCCATCATCGACGTTTCAAACAGAGCTGTGAATTTCCAAGGAAAGACGAGACTGAGGAAATTGTAGGCTTTTGGGTGTGCTGATAATTTTGAGTGGAATCGCGTGGAGTAATGCGTATGGTGCCTGTTATTATCGCTGTACGGTTGTCATAATGTTTCGACGTTGTGAAGTGGACGTATATTTTAAAATATACCACTGTACCATGGTTATGGTTGGTTACGGTTGGTCGTCGGGTTTTCGCAATACACGTGCGGCAATAACGGAAAACGTTCGGTTTTAAACAAACGAACAGCAGTACACACGTCCTTTTAAATATATATATAATATTATACGCGTAGATGGACGCGCACGCGTATATAATATAATAATATATGTAATACGTTAAACGAGACTGACGGACGGACGGATTGCTTTTGGCAATTCGATAGACGCCGAAAACTCGGTATACCTATAAGTATATGTTTATAAATAATGTGAATATAATATATTATATATTCGGCGAAGAAAAAAACGAAAAAGGATTTATACGGAATTGGACGTGACTGTTGCAGCAGTATTCTTATATATATATTATGATAATATATAGGTATTGTGTATATATATGTACGAATAACGAGTCGCAATAATGATATATATATATTCCGTCTTTCCGTCATCCGTTTTCTCACCAAATATCCAGCAGAAGATCGGCTGCGATACGTCTTCGTTATATATTCTTGCGTGTTGGAGTGTTTTTTTTTGTTCCCTTTTAGGATTTATATATATGTTTTATACGAGTATACAGGGCGATTCACCGAGCATGTAAGTCCCAAATTGTTCTTCTTCGATATTATGCACTTATTTAGAATCTGTCAATCGGAATTTTCAAATATACGTCATAAATACCATATAGTTTCAAATCCTTGAGATTTTGTCGTACTACTTAGGAACGGATAATTTTTCAGAACATTTTTAATTATGAAAATAAAAATTTGAATTAAGTATATGACAATGAATTTGGAAGTCAGGCTATGGTAATTTGAACAGTTTAGTAATTTCTATTAATTTATCAATTATTGAAATGTATAAAAATGGTATCAAGAACCTATTATAACTTATACCAGTTCTGATATAGCATCTATTTTATACTTTTTTACAATCATTTTCAGTACCTACACTATAACCCTTAATGTAAACATTTCAATGATTAAGTATTCCTTAGAATATCTGTAAGTATGTAGTAAAGGTAAAAAAAATTAAAAATTAGAAATGATTAGGTATATTGTCTATATTGTCTTTAAGATATATTTAAAAATATTAAAAATCAGCTAATTTAAGTAAATTCTTTATTACATGAACAAAACGGGGTGAGCATGCTTGGTGAATCGCCCTGTAGATTCATTTGGTTCGCTTTGTCGTTCACAGTTTCGGGACACCACGATGCTGCACCTGCAGCTACGGTGTCCGTGCAGACGCGTATATGCAGTTGGAGAGATTTTATCGACTGAACCGTCGAATTCCATTTCACGTATAAATAATATTAAATCCGGGCAATTTATGTATATTACGTTTGGCGTCCGTACGAAACACGTATCTTTCCATTATTTATATATTATTACGATGTAGGTACTCGGATAAAACGCTCGTCGAAACAATTGCAGCGGTCCATAATATAAGAAAAAAACATCCCCTGGATCGCGGATGACACGGTCTTGAGTATATGACGTTTCGCGAGTTCATATTTACTAGTTGGCTCGTCACAATCAGGAACAGCTGTTAATGACACGCCGTCTTGGTTAAAGGTCGAATAATGAGCATTGACGAACCTTATCGACAGAAAAAGGGTTGTCAACGTGTCGCGACGACGAAAGAAAGTGTAATGCAGCACGGGCGGCGATTAAAAACAAAAATAATTTGTAGAAAAAATATGCGTACCTATACTACGCCATTTTTCGTATTTAGGAGAAAGCCTTCGCGGGCTCATAAAAATCGATATAATATGTGCGTCGCTTACCGATTTAGAAATCACATATCCTGCAGCATCCCGTGAGACACATATATAATATTATATAATGTGTGTGTGTGTGTGTATTATACTCGCGGGTAGACTTTGCCTGCACTTACCCATAATACGTACATACATCTATGTATATAAATAAATATTTGTCTGGTATTTATAATATTACATGTATCTATATGGGTACGTGCGGTGACCGAGACGCGACGATCAATGTATTTATATTATATATAGGTATAGGTTATAGGTATAGTTGATAATAATATCATAAGCGCGCGTGTATATATTATATTATATTCATCTCTTGACCGCCGTCGGCGGTATCGTATTATATTTAATCCCGAGGGGGCATCTTCGAGGTGGGTGCGGTGTGGGTGATGGGTGCGCGAGGGGGCACCGTTAAGTGGTGGAGCGGCTCGCGGGGAAATCGTGAGCGGGACGTTAAAACTGGACCCTGTGCCGGGCGAATAGGTGAAAAAGGTTAAGCGCCGCCGTTGTCGTCACCGGTCTTCGTCGTATTTGTATTTTATTTTTATTTTAATTATCGTCCGCGAACATCGTTTGCCGTTTTTTTATTTTATTTTCCCGCCGGGTCGCATATGGCTAACTGCAGCCGATAAGTCTATATTGTACACACACACACACACACACACACACACACATATGCAACTATACACATGTCTATGTGCATGTATAAATTAATATCTCGAAAATTGTCATGCCTATGTATATATGTATGTGTGCCTGGCGGAGTGTATAATATCATATATATTTTATATGTATATATATATATATACCTACTTTCTTTCGCGTGGTTAAGAATGTCACGACGTTTGGCCCGAGTTCGATTTTTATAGCCCCGTATTATTATTATTACATGGGTATATTGTATAGGTATATATTGAATGGTCGCTTCTTCGCGATAGCGCACCAACGGCGATGTACGCCTCCGGCAAAGGTCACGTATGAGCCGAGAAATCCGGCCGCTGTTCGCTGTTTTAGCGATGCGCTTTTTCCGGTTATAGGTATATATACATGTGTACCTATATATAAGTGTGGTATAACCATCATCCCGGGGGGCGTCACAAGTATCCATATATTATATACGCACATATTATGATAATATGTCGGAATATATATTATATTATATAGATAGGTACCTATATATACGGAGAAATCGCCGTCGTACTGACTACGGACGAATCTTTTACTCGCGGTCGGTCTGCGCACAGCTAAGAACGTCACCGCCGTGCATTTTACGCTTAGGTCCTATAAATGTGTAGATAATATTATATTGTTTATGACGACCCATTGGTGAGCATTAAAGAGCGACCCCCTCGAGCCCCTTTGGTCTGCTGCAGTTTTCAACTTAATATCCCAACTACATATTATTATCCGCAGAGACTTGAACGCCCGCGCACAGTTTTCCTGTAATATAGTTAGGTGTATTATTATTAGTGTGCAGCGCGCCGGGCGTAATTTTTCCATACTATCGAACCGAACAAATTGAATGCGTGCGACCTGTATATATATATATATATATATAATATTCATCGACGTCAAAATCTTTAATGATTCTCTCGACATTAACTGTGCAACTCACAACGCGCTATATGACCCGGTTGATGACATACAATAAATATATTACCCTACTTTTTATAAAATCTTACACATTCTCGCGACCCGAGTGATTGGAAGGGCAAAGAAATCGATATCTTCGTCCAACACTTATAATAATACGAAAACATAATTATTTATACTACCTACACTGCAGCTGTAATATTATATAATATCGTAGGCAATTACCAATTATTCTGAAAGCGTAATCGAAACTTTTTTTTAGTTAAGTATACCTACCACGAGTTAAATGTTCCGAAAAACAAAAATCTTAAATCATTGTAATATTATAAAAGCTTTAGTTGCAGGACATGTACAAATACAATCGCGGTGTATATACTCATGACGTGCCAAATGCGTTAATCTAAATTGTCCTGTACGTGTCCACGTCATACACAGCAGACATACCTACACGGATTACTTCGTTATTATTATTAATACAACTGCTGCTGTATGATAATAAAAAAAAAATCCATCGTTCAAATTGTGTTGTTTTCACCACACCTCTTTTTATGTTTTTTGGCCACACTACTGCGGCAATGATACAAATATTACACACAGGTTGGTTTTTTTTTTTAAATATTATTAAACGGAGGTTGATATTTGAAAATTATATTATTTTTCGTTGCCAAAAAAAAAACCGTGATGGTCTGGCTATAATTATAGGTACGCGTATATATACATCATATTATATCAAATCGACTGCGGTAAGAAAAATAAATTCATACCATTATTTGAATATCTATACATTCGGCGAACTAAAAATACTAAATAGAATTGCATAATTAATTAATGTGTTACAGGGTCAATGTTACATAATAATAATCACAATGTGGAAAAATATAACAATACAGTAAACAAATAAGTAAAGTGCGCGTCACGCAATGTAGAAAATAATATAATACCGTACATATACCTAAGCGTATATAGTGACTTATTTATACTTTATATAGGTGTATACTATACACCTATATGGTATATTCACAAAATATATGTATATATGCATACGTATTACGCGTGTATTTATATTTCGTATATATATATATGTATGAAGATACACGAAACGTAAATTGTTTCATAATTTTTATTTGACATTTTCTGAATATATCAAACATACACTGCAGCGATTTTTAAATCACTGCGATTTGCATAATCAATGCGCATTCGGCTATACGTATCGTCATTAACATTCAAACTGTAATTGTCGCTTGTTTTAATACGAATACCCTGCAACATGTTTAATGGATAATACCATATATTTACGACAATATTATAATCTGTTTCAGCGTAAAATCCATTTCCACGATATCAGATCCAAATAAACATATCAAGAACGACAACATTTTGGCAGGCACCGTACATAGGTGGTTATAAATTATCACAAATCGTTTGAACACGAATGTGTAAAAAAATCATAATCTTACAATACTCGAGTCATTCAATGCACCCATATTATTAGGTTCGTTTCGTCTTCAAGAATATATAATATAATATGTAATACATGTGTAAGAAAAAATTGTAATTTTTTTTTATTATATAGATACTATTTTAACCTATATACAATGTACATTAATATAATATGTTATAAATGTCTCAATGCGCGTATATATGAGCTATGTACGAAGCACGCGTGTATTTAACATACAAAAAAACATGAATATTAATAAAAAAAATAATCCGAGGAAGTCGCTCTGCTTAATATAATATTATAGTAATAATTACTGTAGGGTGTACCTCTTCATTTCTATTACAGCAATGTGTTAAATTTGAATGCAATCACGAATTATATTGCATATATATAGGTCCGAAAACGGTTGACAGGTGTCAGCCTAGTTATAATATAATTTTATGGATATTTTATAATACATCCATGTAGGTATTGCAATTGGAAATTTCTGTTTTGTTTAGTGTAATAACAACGAAAAAAGTGAACTATTTTTTTACCAAAACGAATGAATTAATAGGTACAGATAGGAAGTTGTTATTTTGTCGATTTTATGCTCTCTGTCGGAAGTAATGCAAAAGAAGTCTCTGTAGAGTCATCGGGTACCATGGGACAGAATATAAGGTAGTAGTAATTAACATACATGTACACAATATATATGTAAGTAAATTGTATAAGTCTTGAATAAACCGAAAAAGGAGTGAATAGGAACTCTCGCTATAAATAGCGAAAATTAATCTTAATATTGTGAAAGATAAAAGTTCCTATAATTTTTTTGATTATTACGATTAGTAGTTTTAATCTTTCGTTTAAATAGACATCTTCGTCAACATTTTAACTCGAAACAAGAAAAATAAAAAACTTTCATATTATGTATTTTTGATATTTTTAGGCTGCCGTAAGAAAAAATTATCAGGAACCGCGTACAACGTATTCAATCTCTAGTTTTTAAAATTAAAATTAAATTAAATTTCAATTAAAACTAATTGCAAATTTTTCAAACTTTTTCAAAATCTGTTCTTTAAACGTTTATAGAAAAGTTGTGAATATCTATTTTTTCTATTTTATAAGAAAATCGAATTTGGGATATTGTATATTTTGTAAAATTTTGGCTCATTATTTTGGTAAACCCTAAAAATTTTTAAAATATATAATATGCATTCATATCTAGCATAATATGTTAATATTAAGCGATAAACATAAATATTTGGTGATCAATTCAATAGTATTTACAACAGAATAATAAAATATATTTTATCAAAAACTGGTTTTGCTTACAATTTCCCGATTTTTCTTAATGTATATATTTTTAATTCCCGGTTATATTTTCGAAAAGTTCTGTGATTTTAACCACCTTCACCCATGTTTACAACCGCACAAGAATGTATCAACTAGTCCCAATATTTACAACTAGAAACTTCCCCTCTAAATTGAAAATCGAAGCATTTTTACTGCTCCAAAAGGCGCGATGACGGTGACAAAGAAAAGCACACGAACACACATCATTCGAAAATCAATACATACGATGATTCAACTCAAAACCTAAAAAATGTATAGAAATACGATACGCATAGCACACAGCGTCGTACTAATTAACTCGCTTCTAGTGAATTATGATGTAAACAAAACGTTTTAAGTATCAAGGCAAATGTAAATACTTAAGTTTTATGACCATAAAAATTGACGAGACCTGCACAAGGATATATACGTATTTTGCGGCACGCAACAATGTGATATCGTACGCGTTGGTAATACGTCACTATTATTAGTTAATACTTATTACAGTTAAAATGTGGATATACATGTATAAAATATATATGTATAACGAATGACACGTACGCTTCTATATAATATGATACGCCTCTATATAGCTACTATTAAAACTGTTATTATATATTATTTTCTAAGCAATTTCAAACCACGATCAGTAAGTTCTGTCAATTTAAAGTTCGATTCATGTCCACGATATTATATATCCGGCAACTTAATAGCGGCAAAACAAACAATTAAGAAAAAAATAACAATGCGCTGTCGTAACCGCAACACTTGTTTATTTACATGCTATATCAACTGTAAACTCTCGCTAAGGTGCAGCTAAAATGCATTAACTAGATAAAGATTACAAAGTTGAAAAAAAAAAATTATGTGCAATGTGCATTCTGCAGTAAAACGAGTACAAGCTATAAAACACACGACTTACAAGAAATACAAATCATAATATTATTTGGAAAAATAAAAAGAGTCTTCTCTTTTACATATGGTTTTTAATTTAGAATATTTATACATAAATTCCGAACTGTTTATTGCTTTCGTAATAACATGCATTGTGTATATATGGCAATAATAATAATAATATATTTATAGGCCAGAAAAAACAGTTTGAACATGTTCAAATAGTAATGGTGTCTAAACATTAAACAATAACACATCACTTTAAAAATAATAATTAACCACATATGCCAATAATATTTGGCCCAATTCACCTTTGATTCACCTAGGATTGATGAAATTGGAGTCTTATCCTTAATTGCATTAGTTTTTATTTAACAATAGTATAATATAAAGGAAAAGAAACAGTGTATAAAGAGAGCGAAAAAAATTTATTATTTATATGTACAAATCTACAATAAAAACAATAATTAAAGTTGAAATAATATAACATTACATATAGATGATTATCATTGTTTTTTTTATTGATCTCAAAAAATAACATCAACAACAAAAGGCCATTAGTTACAGGCGAATTATGAATTGTGATGGCTACAAAGATAGGCTACATAATCGGGTTGCATTTCTTTACACAGGTTTTACATAAATATAAAATAGATGTAAAATTGAATCTAGTATTTATTATACTTGGGCCATTGTTAAAAATTATTTGTATCGATAGATTAATATTAATGAAAACAATTTTCAAATCACCATAGCCCCATGTCTTATAAACTCATTACTATGGACTTTTTATCCATAGAACTCAAAGTTAAATAGCTCAAAAACTACTGGTACGAATTTTTATTTTGATACCTCAACAATTTCAGAAAAATTGTCTACTGTATAATTTATAGTTGAGTAGAGGTGTTCTCATTTTAAAAACAGAAGTCTGTATCTCCACAGAACACTGTGGATAAAAAACTTATATGTATACAAATTAATGGTAAAATATTATATGTGTAATAATATCATACATTCATACAATTACAATATAAATAGTTTAAAAACTCACAAGCTAATGGCCTATGCTGCCGAAGCTGTAATGATCAATAAAAAAATAAATAAATGTAATTAGTAATTCTTTTTCAGATGTTTTCCCTTAAATATTATACAATTATTAGCAACCTTAAATTGAATTCAAAATATCTCACAAAAGACGATCAATTGTTCGCATTCAATTTTTTCCATGGCAGGACCAACGATTGGCCCGTAACATAAACTATTATATGATATAGGTAATAAATAATAATATACCTATACAACAGGTGTTTAAGTCGAATTCGTGGGTTAGGTTAGATTTAACATAACAAAATGGCCAATGGCCTTAGATTTGGAGGCTTTAAATAATAATGAAAAATAAATAAAATATGATTATATCCGTTATATAATCCATATACACATTTAGTAGAAGGTGAAGTATATTTTTAATAGATCTTGACCAAAAAAAGTTCAGCCGCCCCTGACATATACGAATCACAACCATAGTATATATATATATTATATACATCATTTTTCCTCTTCTCCCCTTCGCTTCCATACGATTTCCTACCATAAAACGTGCATGTGTAAAAATCGAATAATTTTTAGTACCCCAAAAAGTAATGACTAATGACGAACACAACAAATAAAAAAATAAAAACACACATCGTTGTAAAATCAATGTATCAATATAATCCGCTCAGAATCTAAAATGTTATGTTCAAACCAAGATTATATTGTCTTAAATGTTATTTGTATCGTTCATTAGCATAATAGCATTAGTCAACATTAATTATCAGTATTATACGGAAATATAGAAATATTAAAACAATAAGTCATCTTGTTTTTATGAACTTTAACTAGGTGTGTATAAAGTGTAGTCATTCGAGTATAATTGCTATTATTGTGCATACCTATATGTCTTAATGTCTTATCATAACGGTATTTACTGTTATTGGTATCATTGTTTTAAGATAATATTCAGAATACAATAGAATATTATATAATTAATAATATCATACAAATTACAATATTAAAATGTTAATAATATTCTTTGTCGTTTTTTTTTTCCATAAATATAACAAAATTTTTTAATAATCATAAATTGAATTAAAAATACAGCGCAAAAAACGATCAATTATTATGATAATAACGATAAATCGATTCACGATTCGAATTATTTCCCCGGCAGGACCAATAATTGCTTGACACATGAGATATAGATAAATTAATAATCTATACGCTGCAGGTGCTAAATTCGAATCCTTCGATTTAACATAATAAAATATATTAATATCGCTCTGTATTAAATATAATCCATATACACACGAATACCAATCACAACCAGACTATGGGTGTGTGTGCGTGTGCGTGAGAGTATGGGTGTGTGTGTGTGTGTGTGTGTGTGTGTGTGTGTGTGCATGTGTGAGCGTGTGTATATAAATATATAATACACACGACGTATATGTATATAATAGGTACGATAGATAACCAGTTGGCGTATGGCGTTAGTCAAAGCAAAACGACGTGTCGCCGAGCAAATTGATATCGTTCGTTATTTATCGGCGACGCGCGTTATTCCGAACGGGCAAAAAAATCAATATAAATATATATAAAAAAAAAAAAAAATATGCGTATAAAGAGGAAAAAAGATCAATAAATAATATACAATAATAATATAATAATATAAAGAGAAGAGTGACCCGCATCGACGGCGACGGCAGCGCGGCGCGGAGGAATTCGTATCGCGACGTTTACGCCGGGCAGATGGTTCTTTAATAATATCTCGCTGAGCGTCTCTCATAGGTTATTGCAATCACGTTATAAACGCGCACACGCACACACACACTTGCATATAACTTATATTATTTCTTCTTCTTCTTCTATTTCGCGTTATTATATATTGCACACACAAGCGTAGGACTCGTACATAAGCGATATCACATATATATATATATATAGGTACACTGCGGCGACACTCGTATATGTATATATCGATCAAATCGATCCAGTTTTGGTATGTATATGCGAGCGCGTAAAGAGATATTACCGTTGAGAGACGCGACCGTGTCCGAGATTGATTTATGTCGTGTTTTTTATTTTATTTTATTTTTTATTTTCATTTCATTTATTTATTATTATTACTATTATTATCGTCGTTGTGCCTATTTGTATTATATATATTTTTACTATTTTTTTTTTTTTGTACTCAGCACGCCGCCGTCGGCTATTCGCTCACGTCGCTCCGTCGCCGTCGTTTTGCACGTGGACTATTTGTCTCCATCAACAAATTGCGCTCATGTCCACTATATGTATATATATATACATATACCTACTGCTGCTGATGCTGTTGTTGTTGTTGCTACACAGCAGCGCCGACTTTGAGGGAATGATCTAGTTTTGCACGGCTGCCGTCGCCGTCTTTCTTAAACCAGTTCATAAATTATTATCGTTCGTACATAAAAAAAAAAAAAGAAAAAAAGAAAGAAAAATGAAGAAGAAAACAAATCGACACAAAGACGACTAGCGATTCGCGAAGGGGGAAAAATACTGTTTTCTTAGCGACCGTTCTCACGAAGGTTTATTTTTACGCCCTACATAATAATATACAGTATATTATACAATATGCGCATCTGCAGCAGTGCCTACCCATATATTGTTGCGGTGTATTCGCGCCGAGGCAAAACTAGATATTGTGTAGGTATACCTGTGTATTTCAGCTGGATGAAATTTGACCAAAAAGGGGTTTCGGCATGTGATAGGTACTGGAATACATACGTTTTGAGAAGATTTCAAATCGTTAATCCTTCCGCGGTGCGTGCATATGCGCAATATACGATACTTTTTTTCAAATTAGCAAGGTCCGTTTTTTTACAGACTACTAGGCTATTTTTGTTTGTACAGTTTTTTGGCGATTAACCCTAATTTTAACTTCAAGACAAAAGAAAAAATAATTTTAGGTATCTTACACGTATTTAAAATTACAAAAACCAATATACTTTACGAAGTCATGAATTTAAATTCTTCTCTGCATTTGTTCAACCTACAGTAATTAAACAATATAATATATTGAATATCTCGAATAAAAATGTAATCATGGTCAATGGTTATTTAAGAAGAAGAAAGAAGAACCAAGAAACCTAACCTAACCTGGCTTTCAACTATTACTGTCAATTTTGTAAAAATAGTATATTTGTTTCTACATGAAAAAATAAGAGATAATATTTATTTGTAAATTGTGTTATACGTTTGAAACTTGTATACCAAAAGCGTAAGAGTTACATATTTGAGATGTTCTCAAAAATTGTATTTCTGCACTTCCTATATTCTCCTCCCAAATCCACAGTTCATTCCAATTTCACCTTGTTGAAATAACTAGTGTACTGACACCTGCTCGAAATCTCTTAGCGCAAACAATCCCTACCCTCGTATATTGTGTTGAGTATATCGGCGTATTTCCATTAAACTTCAGCAGGTGCAAAACTTTTATTGGTCCAATAAACGTAAAGACAAATTAAGTCGTATTTAAAGCTTTTCGCTTTACTCTCGTGTACTATAGGTATCTTTTTACATTTGATAACAACATAACATAAACAAATATCAAAATCTGTTTATTTTAAATACTGTATGTTGTGTGTCTATACACGGTAAAAATATAATATTTATATGAAATGAATTAGTGATAGCAAATTTTTTTAATAAGCATATAAAAAAATTCGACAAATCAATGAAATATACTATAAAGTATTATATTTTAATAAGTATAAAGTTCAGCTTCATAATACCAGGGGGTGAAAGTGCACCGGCGTGCACCCCCGTACACCACTGGTTGAGTTTATCGTAATCGCCTGTATGGATGATAAAAAAATTGAAAAAGTGGATTCCCAAAATAGATGTATAGGACCGCTTATGCCGGGTCGCATGACCAAGCACTAGGTATATATTATCATACCCACTTTTAATGAACCAATATAGTGCGAACTAATAATATATATAGGGTCCTTGCTGAAACGTATGTTTTAGTGGCCCACGATCGGTCCATTAAATTAATCGCAGTCTTTCATGCGACCCGGCATTATAATATTATGATGCCGGTATAATAATTGTTTGTCGAAAAATTCCGAGTAAACCATGAAAGACCGCGTGAAAGATAATAATATATATATACTGTATCATAAGTACCCACCCGTACATAATATATTATTTACAACTCGAACCTCAGGTCTCTGCGCATATAATATATAGGAGGTATAATATACGTTTAATCATCGGTGCTCTACATGTGTTCCGCGAGAGAGTACGATGAGAACACATTGCGTACAACATGTAATAATAATATTATAGTTAATGATATATTTATATATATATACTGAAGCATATATTATAATATGTAAGACCCGAGACGGTACCAATAATTTGGCGTCAGAGCAGCGGATATTAATACAACGTCGCGCACACCCGATTCGCTCCGATGTCTGTCCGGATTATTGAAAATCGGTTAAGAAGAAAAAAAAATAGTCTATATCGATCAAACGAGTATTTGCAGCAGAATACGGCTATATGCGAGTACGGAAATCGTATGTATATACGCACTACCTACCTATTTACTTATATGGTCGAACATCGTACGTATGTATATTATTCTAGATTAGGTATATAGCACTTATTGTGATTATCGTGACATGCCCGAACGTTATTATTATTATTTTTTTTTTTGTCAGATTATTGGGTACCTATATATACATTGCCGACCGTCCTATAATATTTTGTGAGTCAGACGATTTTCATATCAGAAATAAAAATAATTATTGTATCCCAAAATCCGTGTTCGGTTTAATATTATATCGCTTGTTCGTTCAAACATGTTTTGATTGATCACGTAACACAAATCATTGACCTATACACTCGTATTATGTCCGTCCAGATATTAAAATATTGATTTTATACACTTCGTACACTGTATATAATAGTGTTATTATATAAGCATAATTTTACCTATGATGTTATATTGGTAAAGATAAACGGCGCGGTTTATTTAACGAAATTTAATCTAATTGCTTTTTCGGCTCAAACAAATAATAATAATAATAATTATAAAATTAAAAGGTTAATGCCTATTCCGTGAATGCCTATTACAAAATATATTTTTACGTATCGTCGGACTATCGATTATTATTTTTAAATTCCGTTTTTTTTTTGTATAGGCGCACACGCAATAATAAGTACTTACGGACTTTTTCTGCGAATGATACTATTCTGTCTCATTTCGTTTATTCTCAGAGAACGCGTGTCATAGATCAATCTAATTGTACTACAATTATTATAATATCCAATATGTTGAAAGTATATTATATCATCTTCGCAATTATAATAATATGCAACCACTTAACCTCAGACTCCACAAACTAAGGCCACTCCAAAATCTCTCTAAATACAAAACATTTTATGAGCAAATACTATACGTCCACAATGTCACAAAGGCACCCAACTCTGGGGACCTACAAAAATTCAAACCTAATTTCAATCATAACTCTTCGTGTTCTTTCTAATGCTCCAATAGTACGTCAATATTCGTATCCTATATCGTGACTTAAACATACCAACAATATCCAAGCTTGCTTCCCATCACTATAACAAATTTCGTAAAAACTCCTTCAATCACACAACCTCACCCCCTCCCCCTCATATCTGAGCTCTCCTCTCGCACATTACCCGACAACCCTTCCCGTCGTTTCAAACATAAATAGCCAAGTGTTCTATTAACTGATATTTAATATATTATACTATACTAACTTGCCCTCTTAAGTGTATAAATTGGATGTAGTGTCGATGGACTCACCCTTCAGTCTGCCATTTCTAGTACACAACCATTACAGCCAACCTATTATCTTATTGTATACTTGTTGTAAATTGTAGATAGTAAATATATTTTAAATTCTAATAAATAATGTACAAATAAATATGTAATGGACTAATAACTAATAAGTATAATAACGATACAACTCTAAATAATTTGACATAGACGTGCTCAATTTCATATAGTGGTGTTCCATGAAGAAAATTTCCCGATTTCCTTTAAATGAGTCTAAACAAACCTATCCTAAGTCTCTCTCACCACCCAAAAAAATAAATAGAAAAGATTTAATGCAAAATATAAATTTTAGAAACCCATATAGTCATAATGGTTAGTTACCTACCCTCGTATACCTCTACTTGTGGTTCAATAAAACAGAAATAGATTATTATTAAAAAAATAAGTAGATAATTACTAGATATATTATTTGTAGTTTATTTTTAGCAGTATATTTAATAATAAATTATAACACACCTACATTAGAATATTAAATTAAATCTTTACATCACTCAATTTAAAATCAAAATTGCAATAATACTATGTTATAGGTTTTAGTTTTTTTTTGTAAGTAAAAGTTGAAATATACGCCTTGGAATAAAAATTAATACTATCACTATTAAGATCGATCTTGTTTCACTATTAGTGGTTGTTTCATTTAACTGGTTATTTAAATTTGTTCGTACCTCATCCTCGTGGGTTATCATTCTTACTATTTATTTTGCAGTGCCCCAGAATGAATAAAGGTCGTACAAAGGGCCACTGGGTGTGCTGCGGGATATCTTGAGCATCAAGAGCGCACACCTATATGCGTTAGGGCGTTATACCATCAGTAGAACTATAGATATGAAATTACTGTAACCATTATTAGAATTGTTTTAAAATATTTGTAATAATATAATACAACTATAATCGTCAATAATTTATTTATTAATTTTTTTTTTTTTAAATAAATATTATAGTACCTAACAACACGTTTAACACCTAAAAATTAATATTTCACCAAAAAAAAAAAAAATTGTTTGTATTCGCGATTCAAATCGCCCGGATAATGTCAATAAATTGTCGGTATCTCACATACTGCAGCCCTCAGCACATAGAACCCCGTCGCATTGTGTGTATTTCTTTTTTAATTAGGTCATACATGTAATGCGATAAGTCCGAGCCGAGTCTCGATTTAATGGCACTTTACGGAGTCGAACACGGTGCCACGGCGGACGATTTACCCACACTCACGCATCTTCAGAGTTGTCGACATATCGTCGTAGCAGGTATATTATATGTATACAGGTAGGTACATTGTGATTAATCAATTTATCGTTTTTTATATCGTTCATTCAGACGGCTTCGGTTCGATATTGGTTTGTGTAATTTCTATACAATAATTGCGAAAATCCGTCTCAGCTTGTCTGCGTTTAGCAGTAGTATAACTGCTGCGTGCAGTAATAATAGTTATCGCATCAATAATTTCTTACTAAATGTTATTTTAAATCAAGTATGAAGGATATACTGCGGAATAACGACGTTGTTGTGCAACGCTTAATGAATAAACATTGAAACTGTACACCGTAACACAATTAATTCAGACCATACACAAATTAGTTTAATGTTTCTACACGCTCGCGCACACACACACACACACACACGCCCGCACACACGTGTTGTATGTATATGTACGTTTTGATTTAATTCAATTATAATACATCATGGATATTTAATAAAAACAAAATGGAAATAATAATATAACATAATTTATCGCAGTCGAAAATGTGTTACGGTGAATATTTCGAAATATTCACGCGGATTTTATGAAAAATTATAATAATCGGCCCGCAGGTAGCCTATTTCTGGGTGGATACGTCATAGGTACCTACGTAGGTATAATAATATTCATATTACACTGTTTTCATCGCCGTCGTGTGCTGCAGCAGTATTATAATAGCAGGTAATAATGTATACATTCAACAATAATTATTGTAGTAATATTGTAAGAAAAACTACACGCGGATATGGTATATAGGTATATGGATACAGTGATAATATTATTATTAATGGCATAATAACTCTTGTAGAGATCTTACAGATTTGTACAAACGGAAAAGAAATATGTATACCTAGCGTGATGCGGCATATTAAATCACACGCACTAAGATGTTGGGCACCGCCGTCGTAAAAAACCGTAAAATAATATTGAACATTTTGGCGAAAACGATTTATGGAAAATACACTATAGGAACTCGTGTGCAGTGAATTATATTATTTAACAGTGTTATATCCGTGTGAATTAAATAGGAAAACCGATTGGCTATGGTTAATAAAGTTTTGACGTACAATAATCGTTTTGGCTCCGAAAATAACGAAAAAAAAAAAGCGACAAGAACATAAGTAGGTAATACCATAGTGATTTATTTGAAATAAAAAATAAAATGATAAATTAACTACGACGACGTTTGCTAATGAATGGCGTCGAAGGATAATACCAGCTAGGTACATAATGGTATATAGGTAGGTGTACTATGACTTCGTTACGAAATTAAAATATGTTTCGTGCAGATAAGCTCGTATATGTACAAAACTACTACTATCGCGGACTTCCTCGAAGTAATTATATTTAGACCGCTATGACATGGTTGTACTACCATTGTTTTGTACACGATAATGTTTCACGTACATGTTTTTTAGGAACAAAAATAATAACGAAACATTTTTTTGTTTTCGGCGAATTTAATATGGAAATCGTTCTTCGAACTTATGCAATGATCTACGAGAATTCATATCAAGTACGTTTTTTACGTCAAATGCGTCGAATGCGAACGACTCTGTTAACCTCGCCGTAGACCGTTAAGAAAATTAAGATAGGAAAAAAATCCACAGTAATATTATGTCGTAATTCCCGTGTCTCGACGTGTCCCGTCAAAAACTTTTTCCCAACTCATTAAATCTGGTTTTTGAAAATTAATTTTAAATCAGATGGACGCAATAACGTTCTTTTTTATTAAGTTTTGTGTGCGTGTTGTTTGAAAATGTCGAGACAAAATAAAACAAAAAAAATTATATAATTATTAATTTCAATGTTTAGTATTTTAGTATTTATGTGTTAGAAAATGATGTAAATAGTTATGGCTGTAGATTTTTATTTAATTTAGAAGTTAGAATACCCAAAAACTATTGTATCACATCATTTTGGTTCACAGTTCAAAATATTATAACACAATATACTTACGTAATTGATATTGTTGTATGATTATTGCAATTCCGTATTTTTTCCTTTATGATTTTCGACGTAAGACACATTACAGTTTGTATGACTTGTTTGGACAATTATTATTTTTATTTTTAAGTTTTCAAAATATTTTGTTATTTACGTACACCTTATAACTATTATTTAATGTGGATATACATTTTTTTAATAATGATTTATGGAGGTAGATCGTGATGGCGGCGAAAACCCTTCAAGAGTAATAAATGCCAGCAGAAGAAGAAGAATGTTAAATTAATTTTATACTGTTCTGTTACTTGATTTTCTCCACTGTCGGAGCTTACATGAACTCAATATTACCTGGTTTTTTTCTTGGAGGAGTTTACACTGTGATTGCATTGCAGGTATTTGGGGTGGACTTTACATGCATACCAAAAATTTATCCAAAGTTCAATAAAACGGGGCAGGTACTACGGGGGACAACCTGTTATTCGGACATATTATTATGTACAATCGACTTGATTTAATAACTCACATCTTGCGCAATAGTCAGCGATATGTGGTACGATTGTGGTGGATATATAAAATGATTAAACTTCGGTCTCCGCTATTTAACGTTTACACGGACAATTATATTAATATTATAATACTATGCGCGCCGCCGAGAACGGTTATAATATACGTCATATTATAATAACCTAATGAGCGTGTTATATTTTATTGTAATTTATAATCATCGAATCAATCAATTCGGTTTGTCGTACCTATACACACTGAAGCATAATAAACCGAACGCTGCTGCAATTACTCCGTATACGGAACGTGTGCATAAATGTAATAATAATAATAATAATAATAATAATAATATGTAAATCTGTATAATTGCAGGTCTGTGTTGCGGTGATTACACATATTATAACATAATGTATGTGTGATATAGGTTTATGATGCATAGAAAATTAATCCACTGGCCGTTAAATCGAAGGCGGACAACGAATATTATCGAATTCGGCGGGTAGATAATATCATTTTAATATTGTGTCGTCGAGCTGCTGTATATATGCACGGATGCGTATATGCATACTGCAGAGTGTAACCGGACAGATGAAAATTCGATATACAAAAACAAAACGCATGTGAAAAATGTATGGAAATTATACAGAATAGATAATAAATAATTATTAAGTTTCACTATGTCTGAAAATTCCCAAAAATAATATTTTGAAAAAAGTATTATTATATTAGATACAATGAATGATAATAGTGATATTCTAAATAATTTACTCAGAATAAATTTTGACATTTAAAAAAATTATAAAAATTAAAACGTTGGACTTACTATGTAAACGTTGTTTATACCATCAACATTTTTCTAAATACAGTAGATTCTTAATACTCGATACCTTGAATTTTTATTATGTCAGACTCAATATTAAAATTCCTTTTACATAAATACCGTTACAATAAAACTCAAAATATCGAACTTTTAAATATCTCTTTTGCAGTAATTCAACATAAGATTTTTGGATTTTTAAATATCAGAATTTGAATAATTTAATTATTAGGGGAAACAATTGGCGTGGGCATGATTGGTGAAATTTAAATATTGATTGGAACAAAAGTTACCTCATTTTATTCATCACAATTTATTTTTTCATATCTTACTTCTTTCATCATGAGATTGTTAATTTTATTACTTTGTTTATACCTATTGTTCCAAAAGCCATTTGGGTTTTATTCTAAGAAATAAAATAAAAATAAAAATAAAAATTTGCCAGTTCTTTCTGTTACACCTTTTTCGTATGGTAGGAAAACTAATAATTAGGGATAATATTCGAAATCGAAACGCATGCGCAACAGGTATGTAGGTGTATAGGTATATTTCGTATATTTACGAATGCAGACTCGCGTGTAACGCGATTATTACTCATATTATCATATTATTTATGTGTATTAGAACAACACTCAGTGGCGTGGGTGATATTGAAAATACTGTGGGAAACGTCTACGGAAATAATAGTATTATCCGAAATCGCAGGAAAAAAAACCTGTTGATTCGTACACGCCGTATAGCGACCAGTCAGCAGCTGCTTCAGTGTGTCCGTGTCTACATAATAATGTGGCATTCATAATTATTATACCGATCGATCGCGCACACACCTATAAAATAGGTACCTATTATGTGGAAAAAAGATTCGTTGGACATAAAATATTACATAACGTCTCGATAAATATAATATATGTATTAAAGGAGTCGGAGTCGGTACATTTTTAGTACAAAAACAAATCGTTCAACAAAAACTGTCACGCCCTGTAGAACAGTCCGATTTTGTTAATTTTTTTTAAAATTTAAATTGAAAGAATATTTTAGAGGTGAGATCGAATCCTGATCTTCAAAATTTTAATTACAGAAGGGCTTTATCCGACCTGAAACAAATGCTCATATTTTAGAAAAAAAATAAACCAAAATATCAACGAGACTTGATAGTTTTTCCTGTGAAATAATTTTTGTCGATGTCCTACACCGTATCAATCCTCCTAAATAGGTGCCTCGCAGGACATTAGAGGAAAGGTATTATAATGAAGGTTGAAAATATAATATAGAATATAATTTTATACAGAATTGTTGAAAGTTGGAAAACTCTTATAAGAGAACGAAATAGGTATTGGCACACATGATAATGTACTAACTTTTAGTAAAAAATTTAGATATTTAGATATTTAAATACATTTTAAAACAAATTTACATATTATGGAAGTGTGCAGATACTGCAGTGCCATTATATTATCATAATCGCAACAGTTATCTATCATCGGTTATTATAAAGAAATTCAATCAAAAATCTGATTTTTGGATTTTAAAGAAATTTACTATTTAATGAAAAAACTGGGGTGAGCATTGTCTGTGAGTATAATATACATAATTATAGGATAATTAACTTAATCGTGACTGTGATAATTTATTGATAAAATAAGCTATTTTAAAATCTCATGCACTCATCGAGTATACTCAAAAGAACATATAATATTGTTCGACGAAGTTGTCTGCATAATATAAACTATAAAGTCGTATATTTTCGATGTGTAGAACTTAAAAAACACTGTAAAAATGTATTATAGTCTTTTTTCTGTGGTTATTGTACCTATATTATATAGGATCTTTTTCTTCAGTATCCAATTTGATGTTTTCAGCAACTTCCATGTTTCTTTAATTTCTATACTATCCTTCTTCTTCAATTCCTTCAAAACCTTGCAGGTCTTCTATTATGTGACTATTATGTATTGGAATCTTGGTCTTGCTCTATGATTTTTTCCATCGATTAATCTTTCCAATATAATAGTCCTAGCAACCCTTCGTAATATAAAGATACGATGAGTATACGACCTATTAATTAATTTCTCCTTTGCTGTATACTTGTCCGTTCATATATGTATGTATATATACATTTATTTCAAATACCACTTAGGTACTCACTGATCGATACTTCTTAAAATATACTACTCAAGATACAAACTTTAAATTTGGAAAGTGGTTCCTCTAATGATCTAGATGTGCAATAAGAACGGATTTTCTGGTATTCGCATTTTAAAGAGGCGGTAAAACAGCAGGGGTCTCGAGATTCAAGGTGAAAATCAAATTTTTTTTATTTATCAAAACCAAGGATATATAAGTGTTGGAAACGGCTTCCCTTTCGGTAGTTACCGTACAGAGTCTGTATAGGTCCTCTGCAATATACGGCGCCAATATACATATATATATATTATATATATATAAATACAAACGGACTGCAGTTTGACGCTCCAGTTCAGTCGGTCACCGGTGCAGCCCGTCATCAGCGTCTAGGTGTAGGAGAAAGGAAACGACATGTTACGATGCGTGTATATATTATAAACATATTAATAATATACATAAAATGTATACACAGGATGTATAAATAGATATATGCATATAATACGTACCGTCGACGATGGCCTTTGGCGTTTTGATCTCGTGCCCGAGTGTGACGTGCAGCGCCTATATGCGTACCCTACGATATAATATTATTATAATACGTGTGCGTTTACAATATTGTTATTATAACGTAAAATGGCATTCTTCGCGTCCATTTTCTTTCCACGCCGTATACATCATACGCTCTCACACACACACGTCACACATATATATATAGTTTATCCGCACATATATACACTTATACACGATGATCACATGTGTGTGTGTGTGTGTACAGAGACACATGCGTTTAACGACGTGCACGTCCTCGACGACGGATGATCGTCTTTGCGAATTTTTCTCGTATTTTCGCGGTTTGTTAGTCCACGCTGCGTGTGAAAGTACCTACGCGTATAATGCGACGGTATTCGTGTACGCTAGAACGACGACGACGACGACCCATACGATCCACTTTCGACACCCTACAAACCCGAGAGGACATTATTACAATATTATCATATATATCATATTATTATTGTTATTATTATTATGTAATATACACATGGCTCTGTAGAGACTTAAACGCCGCAGAGCTGCACTCGGACGCACCTGGTAATTATTATATATCTATTATATCGCGTGATGGTAAATAATTATATTGTGATGGGTGTGTGTTTGCAGTGTTCGGTCCAAGTTTGGCGGTGCAGGATACTTATGAATCTCGTTCAAATACACCCCGCGTCCGAGATTGAGTCGTTATCTGAGAGTCGTCATATCCGTCGTCATTAACATTTTAATATTAATAATAATATATTATTTGTGCATCACAGTCTATTATTTATTTAACTTCATATTTGATTATCATGGAACATAATCCCGTATAAATATACAGTACATGATAATTTAATTCGTTGCCACGATAACAAACAAGCTATTTAAATACACACGAAAACAGCTAATGGCGTTGTCGACATAAATATATGGTTCGGTTAGGTTAATAATCAGGCAGCCTAAATCTTCTGAAACTACTGATACTAAGAGTACAAGTTCTGTCGAAGAGTTATATTAGAATCTGGCGTCTCTTGTTCACATTTTATCGTTTTGAAAAATAGTGGCTATTTAATCCGTTCTATGTGAAATCAATCTGTTTTAATCAACAAGTATGTAAACGTCCTGGTTCGATCCTCAGCTGATGACAAATTTTTTCACTCTATTTATTTATTTTATTATTTGTTTTTGTGGTACGATATTATAATATGATCATTAGTCACAAGTGTCATCCAAAAAAAGAAATATCTAACCAAATACTGCTCTAAATCATATAGGTTGACCCCGTTTTCGTTAGACCAATGATCCGATGGATTCAATGGTTCCTCAATTCTTGTCGAATAAAATGGTACAACAATTTAACGTAGAATAATATGAGTAAAAAATACTACTAGCTGTTGGATTATGTAAAATAGTTAGTTGTAAATATCTGTAACTTAGTTCACCGTGTTTTTAAGTTTCAAATATTATTATAATATATTAGTTTGTAATACGACACGTATGTCATTGGAAAAAATACATTCTAGTCGAATACCTCTACTCGTAAATCATATTAGATGTATAATACGTAATGATTATGAACTATGATCAACCGTATATTACTAATAGTTAAAATCAAATATTCAAAACTATTAAATATTCGTATAATATACGTTAGACTCATTATATGAGTTTTATTGTAACCCAAGTATATCTTCTTATATTATGAAATAGGTCGGATGTCTGCGTAATAGGTGAACGACTTATCCGTTTACTTAAAAAATTAAAATACATGTATTATATGTTATAGACTATAGTACTATATGTTATATATTAAGGTTGTATTATTAATTTGAGTTCAACAGACAGTTATATTATTACTATCATTATTACACAATAGCATCAGTGAATTAGTATATAGTAAATACTAAACGTGTAGGTACCTACTCAAAAGTATAAATAATTGAAAAAAAATTTAATGTGTTAGTATACCTAACTGATTATATATATTATACATCATCGAAATTCTCAACTTATATAAGTCTTACTGACTACTGTATAGTAACAAATAGGTAGTTAAGTTATCTCAGAAAACCGTGAAATTAATACTATTATTATATACGAAATTAATAATTATATGTATACCTACATATCGAGTTATATTATGTGTGTATAGATAGATTATAATTATTACTATTATAAATTTACATACTCTTGTTCGATCATCATAAACTTGAAAACCGACATGTCGATGACAGCCGCCTCAACATTACACGCTGCACATAACGGGCTGCTGATTTTATTTCGGAAAATATTTAGGTATAAGTACCTATACAATTAGCATAATATATGTTTGCATGCTGACTTTTGTGATTTTCATGCTTTTGGTATTTAGCTGCACGAAATTAAAACAAGGTGGGAGCCATAGATGGTATACGTGTCGTTATGCGCACCACTCACCAAAAATACTTCTAACCGAAATTTTTTCTAGTGCAAATATTTAGCATGTAATTAGCATTTACTTGCACGACCGGTCCCGATCCCCCTATTTAATATTATGTGTTCATTATCCGTTGGCTCAGAAAATCGCATATTATACGATAAAATGTTTTGGCACGAAAAAAATTTGGAATAGGTATTATATTTTGATAATATAGGGATAGATCCCACCCCATGACCTTTTTTTCAATGTTTAAGATTTAATAACTATTATTTATATTTTTAATACTCAAATGATAAAAAAATCTGCCATACCCCTCCCCTCTCTCATTACAAAACAATTTGACCATCACAGATAACGAACAACACGATGCTCAAACCTTTTGTAATTAACGGGCCAATTTACACACTTATAAGCACAAGGGGGGCGCAGCTAATAGGAAAATAATATTTTTATTTGTATTTTATTTTACGACAAACATATTAAAACATAAGAGACGAGTTGTCACATTATTGAACATGTATAGTACTGCCGCCTCCCATCTCCCACCTCCTTAATTTCAGTTTTAAATACTGAAATTAATAAATATGTGTACTATACATACATGTCTTCTAAGGAGGGCCAAAAAAGGCTTTAAGGGCCACGAGCTGGATCACTCTGACGTACAATAATGTCAGATTAAATTTTTTGTGGGCTAATTTTGTCTTCATATTTTGTCAATATTATATTATAATACCTATTATTATATAAGTGTGTTTTATGCGTCTTATAGCGATAAGTCATGGCACCCCAGCAGCGGTTTGGCCACCTCTGTTATAATATACCATGGTAACAGTTTAGGTATGTAAGCGAGTTTTAATATTTTACACAAATCACTCCCGTTTCGCTTATGTCCCTCGTCGATGTACGTCCTACAACATATTAATATATTATTTATACAATTTAATCATTCCGCGCGACTATAGACGAGCGGGACGAATTGTTTTGCGATCGCTCCGCGAATCAAGAACGTCATAATATCATTATATTATATTATATTTAAATTAGCATACGGCTATAAAAAGAATTTATTATCTCCAGCCAAGCCAACTGATTTCCGGAAAAGTTTACATATTATATAGATAGGCACCACTGTATATAATATTCATGTTATGCGCGAGTCTCTCAATGTCAAGCCGAAAAAGACATATTATAATATTATGTATCGCGCGTACCTGTTGCCTATATGTATAATATTATATGCAAGTATATTGCTGCTAATAATATTATGTATATTATGATGTGTTTGCGCATGTTATGAAGGTACCTACCAGTGTATGAAACTACCGAAGCAGCCACCCACACTAGACATATATCCGTTCAGTCATTTAATAAAATATATATTACTGTGTATAGAATTATCATATTATTTTTGTGTATGTTTAAAGCTTTGATGTATGGAAATAATTTTAATATGGCAACAATATAATATTGTAATGACGTGTACAATACAGCCGGAACCGTATGCGCGCCAAGCTCATGATGACGATTGCCGTCGTTTAACCGTATCATATTATAGTGGTAAAATAATATAATAATATTAATATTGGGTATAATATTGTTGTGGCGAGAGGAAGCGATTACGACGACCCGCATTGGAAAGAAAGAAAAAATCACGGCGTTATTATAAAATCCACCCACAAATATCACGAATTTCGAACGTTGCGCAAAATTAATTAACCGTCGTCGTCGTCGTCGTCGTCGTATACCGCCGGACGGTTTTACTGCCAAATTTAAATGCACACGCGTGTTGTGGATACGTATTATGTGTACCTAGGTACCTAGGTATGTGGTATAGCGTTTACGAGTAGGAATAAATTACGCGGTTTGACCGTTCGCAGTGGTCATAATGGTATTATAATGGTTATATAAAACAAAAAGGTATACCGCACGCGCATCGCACGGAGGTCGGTATTATAGCACAATATAATACATTATTGTAGCTAAGTATGTATATACAAAACGTAAGTGTAAATAAATATAATGATCATAAAACAATATGACGCCGGTCGTTCGAAGTTTGCCACCTCAATATTATATTATGCGTCCTGCAATAATGTTTACTTGGGCACACAATAATAATAATAACAATAATATACCTACACCTGTGATGATATCGCGTATGGTTTCACAAGATTGTGTGAAAGATTTTATCACTGAAAACTACTCGCATTGGTAATACACATGTATATAAATACACCAATATTGCATCTATCTATGTACATATATACTGTATATGTATATAGATATATATTTATAATATATATGAGTAACATGTAGGACTAATATCTACGCGCATGGTTATGTTACATAATAATATGACTATATACCGGGTGATTCTTTTATCATTGAACATCATTTTTGTTCAAAATATGAAAATATTAATGTTTTTGAAAATATTTTTCTTACACGGTTTAAAGTCTTTACAAGGCAACTGTTTAAAAAAAAAACATTGAATTTTTAAATGTTTTTTATCCTTGATATAATTTTGTAAATTTTTACTTTTTTGAATTAAAACGCACAGCTTTAATTTCATCTTCGAAAGCAGAATATTTTTCTTGAGTATTTTATACACTCAGAGGTAGCGGAGAGAGGAGTGGCATTCGTTTACCTCTCCAAATAATGGTCCATTCTTCCCTCATCTAAATTTTCAATACTTAAAGCTCATGAACTATAGTGGTCCTAAATTCGATGTTCACGTATCAAAATTCTTGGAGAAATATTTTGCTTTCGATTATTTTTTAAATCTATATAAGATACACAATAAGCTCTTATGGTAAGGGTATGAGTGGACATGAAGGGTCATTAAGTCACTAATTTATAATGACACTTAAACTAACACTTTTCACCTAACCTTGAATCTCTTTGGAATATGAAAATAAAACTATATATTGCCATTCAAAAAAGCAAAAACTTAAAAAATGTTGAAGATAGAAAATATTAAAAACGTCGTTTTATAACGATTAGAAACCGCGTAAATATTTGTTCAATAACTTTTATACTTTTAAAATAATGGGTGTCCACTGCCCAATGAATAAATAATATTATCTGGTATAAATGTAACTCTAATATCAATAGGTATACATTCCTCTTTATTGCATATGTATATACAACATATTATATATATATGTATACATATACCTAACCTAGCCGGGAGATTCGTCAAAGAGATACTCATCTCATTTTTATCTTCAATAATGCAGTTATTAAAAATCTGGTTTTTGGAATTTAGAAATATACATGAAGACCATATTTTAAAATTCTTGAGTTTTTTTATACTCCCTGAGGAGTGCACTGTAGAGATACACCATTCTGTTTTTCAAATGAGAACCCCGATTTTCAACTGCAAATTATTCAGTAGATCATTTTTCCGAAAAATGTAACAGTTGTTCCAATATTACGTATATTTTACATTTTTGTAAAGACCATTTTTAAGGGCTCTCTCTATTATCCTCAGTAGAGGTATTTTTACTATTAAGAAACTACTCATTCGAATTTTGATGTAGGTACCTACATCAAAATGTTCAAAAAATATAACCACTAAATAATTTAAAGTAAAAAAAGAGGAAGGCGGGAGGGTTCTCATTTGAAAAACAGAAGGTTATATCGCCACAGGACACTTGACGGTATAATACACCTAAAGTAATACCAAAAAATTCGATGATTCGAACAAATTTTCCGAGTATACATTTAAAAATTCCGAAAACAAAATTTGAATAAATTTACTACTGAAGGAGAAAGCGGGGAGAAAATGCTCAAAAACCACCCTGTATAATATATATTGCACTTACGTTATCGTCGCCGTCGTCGAGTCTATGCGGTCTATCACATATAGTAATATTATTTTCCATATAATTCTATATATTCACTTGATAATAATGTATATACACGCCTAGGTGTATGTTTTATTTATTATTAGGTATTCGTAATGTATAAAAAAAGCTTTATATTCACCGTAAATATTCAAATAGTAATGACATTGAACGTGTTGTAATGATCGTTAAAACTGTCGATTGAAAGTTATGTTAGGTCGCGTCCGTCGTCGTCGTGCGTGTATAGGATAAACTTAAACCTACGGAAAGTAGGTATATTACCTATGTACGCATATTATAATAATATATAATAATATAATATAATGTAATGTAGACTCTAATAACCGCTGATAATAATATATTATATTATTATTTGAGTAATAGCGTTGTGCACGTCGTGCGGTAATATTATACACATTTATATACCTACCCACCCGCCAGCCAATCCGTCTATTATTATTATTATTTATTATTATTCTTCGGTTGCAGCGGATAAAACGTAAACGAGGTAAAATAAAAAAAAACTCAAAGCGCTATTTATTAATCACGAGATTTAATAAAATTGATTTTTAACCAACAACAAATGCGAAGTCCTTGTGTTATACTACTGAAGTTTATTATACTGCAACGCAATAGAAAAATACGCAATTTGCGATTAAAATATATAATAATATCATTGAAAATTGTTTCGATCAACAACTGTTATAATATAATATTATATAGGTAGGTAGGTGGATATAGTCAAGCCGGGAAAAATTCAAGAACGAAATAAACGCATTTGAAAAATCATAAAACGACTCTGCACATTTGTAGAACTGTGACAGAGATGCGAAAAACTACCTAAGTAGTTTTCATTGATGGATTTGATCGAATTAATGCATTTTGATTCATTTTCTTATATATTTTTGTGTAGTAATAGGTCGTACTAAATGACCTTACCTAACCTATTCTAATCTAACCTTATGATTTCAAATCGACTATGTGTGCAGTGGCGCAACTAGACCTCTAAAACGCAGGGTGCTAAATCTGTGAATGCATCACAGAGTTGTGGGGGGCTTTGCCCCCCACACCCCCCTGCACCTAAACCTACAATACTCGATAAATCAAAACTTTAAAATGCATATTAACACACTTCACATAAATAAAAGAAAAGAAATTAATAATACTCTTTTTTTACTACAATATCAATAACATATTGGTTCGTTTTAATTTCGTAATCTTGTTAATAAATAACTAAGATATCGTACATTTTAAATCAGCATAATTTTCCAAGCTCCAATGATTATTTCATTGTTATCTGCAGTATTACTGTAAACATAATCTGTGTAGTGCTTACATTATGAAATAATTACAAAAATAGTGGGCGTCCCTTATACATCTGTCTATCCGTATGATTGTGCCAAATACAATTACCTACATGCGATCTTTATTTTCCATGCATTATGAGTGTATAATGTAGGTTATATACTACCAATTTAGTTGAGTTTCAATTATAGCCGCTGAACGACCTAACCTAACCTGTGAATTCACCATTATTATAGTTTAGGCCGTTGCACCCACACTTGTTGTCTCTGACTTAAAAATGGACAACTACACAGGTCCGCTTTTTTTTATGCGAGCTTTGAATTATTGACACATATTATCAATCTTGAAGGTAAGACTGCCATCTGCAGTGTGTCTTTTTGATTTTTTACATTACTGTGATTTTTAATCGAGTGATAACTGATAATCGTTTTCCAAATATTAATACCTACTTATATGGTCCTCATGACAAAGTGACAAACTATACTGCAAGAGAACACAGATAAGTTGTGTTCGCTATTACTTTTAAGTTTGATTATGATAGGTCGATCCGCTCTATATAAAATCTTGCTAGAACATGTATGTACATATTATATATGTATACGACGTTGATTTTCGATTTTTAAGACGATTACTTGAGGTAGGTTTATTTTTACATCCACCCACTGTGATTGTATGTAGGTGCATTGTACAATAATCACCGTCCAACCCACGCCTTGACAAAAAAAAAAAAATGTACCAACGTTCAATAATAATTAGATTTACGATGAGTTACACATTTTAGTATTGTAGTAAATCTTATGGATATATTAAGACAGTTTTAAATTACATTTCAAAACTTTTACACTAAATCAAAATTAATAAAACCGAGAGAACTGCGATGCACCTACATATATATAGTTTTTATACAAAACTGCACTGTATAAGTACACATTATAATATGATTTCATCAAACATCGCGTATTGGACACGTTATTTATTATAAGTCGACGTGTGTGAGTGTGTGTGAACTCGATCAAGTCGAGTACCTCATACATAATAGCATATATAGGTATACGAAACAAAAGTGACTCGTTAAGCTGCAGTTAAAAATAACTCAACTTTAACTTATTAACTCGTCAAATGCCCTTGGGCACATTACACGCGCATTATCCGTTTAATATTATTGTAATATTAGTGTGTCATGTACCTACCTATTTACAAACGACGAGACTTAGTGTGTTATGTGTGTATTATATATATATATATATATATATATATAATATTATTATTATAATATTGGCAAACCGAACGAGCCAATCGCGTTCCTGTGGTGTATACAACCTAGCTAAAGAGTTTACGGTTTTCAGTGTAATGTTATTATATTATATTGTACAGGTACATTAGATGTATGCGCAAGAGCACAAAGCGTTTCAAATAACACGCCTGTTAAGGGGCTCATCAATATTCTTTTTCAATATTTGTTTATAAATGGAAGGCCGCCGCCGCTGACTGCACCCATTAATATTAGGTATATATAAATGCGTTTGGAGCAGTATATACCCACTTGTACACACACACACACACACACACACACACACGATATTATGCATAAAAACGCGTAAGTTTGTGTATATAATACGCGTGTAAGTATGATGGTGTGTGCTCGGTCGTATTATTTGCTCTTCTCTGCTCGTGCAGCGTTTACTTGTGTTTTCCGCCGACCCATTACGCGCGCGTATTACCTATATACACACTACGTCACTGCATACAGGTATGTATAATATTATAGCAGTTGTACATGTGTATATATACGTACAATATAATACGACTATATAGTTTTCGACCGCCCACAACGGACACACGATAGGTATATAATATTATATGGGTAGGTACGCCATGTGTAACGTACAATAATAATATTTTAATATGTACCTTTTACTATTATTGCGTTTCACCCGCCATTCATTACTTCTGATTTTTTTTTCCTATTTATTACCAATATAATACGCATGAGAGTGTGTAAATTCGTTTTCCGTCGTATATTATATATTGTATAAAACCTCGAACCGGGCGCCGCGCGATCCCGCGACGAGTGATCGGAAATCCGTAAAATTACTCTACGCCGACGATATCATATTATATTATAACTCTATAATATATACAGTGTGACTCGCCGAGCATCCGAGCATCCTTTTTCTTCTTCAGCAGTCAAGTTATTAAAAATCTGATTTTTGGAGTTTTTAATGGTTATGCATACTTGAAGACCATAATATTTTCAAATTCTTCAGAAATGTTGTACCACCTCAAAAGTGTCTTTTGAAGATGCAGACTTCTGTTTTTCAAATGAGAATCCCCCCTTTTTAACTGCAAATTATTCACTGGATAATTTTTCTGAAAAAATTTTTTCTTCATCATAATTCACAATCAAAATACGTAAGAGTAGTTTAAAAATTATTTCTAGACTAAGTTTTACTAAGCAAGTATGTATTTTTTGATATGAAAGATTATATCTATACCATACACGCATGTTAAAAACGTAATAATTTATTTTTGATTGTCTTTTCGAGTTGCTGAAGATTTTTTTTATGTCTCCATTGAAACATAACCTATAAATTTAAATTTGTTGGTTAAGTATTGTTTAATTTTTATGAGTTTGTGAATTTTATTTTGTTTAAAATTAAAATAAAATTTGTATAGCTTAAGTTTATTAACGTGTGTATATGCCCTATGACTTATACAATAAGTTTACCTTAATAATTATTAATTAGTATGAAATAATATTTTTATTTTACTAAAAAAAGTTAAGTCGCATGACCGGCGTTCCGTTGTACTTCGGAGAGAGACGTTTAACCACTGAACGATTTCTATCGCTGGTGAGACTAATAAAAAAGTACAAGATGTAAAGCGAAATCTGCACATTCTTACAGAATCAAAGTTATTCAAGTATCACAAATTATATACAATTATGGCAATAATATATTGTAATGAAGGCAAATAGATAGGTACGCTTTTTTATTTGAAATTCTCCGACTCACTTGTAAGTAAAAATAATAAATTGTCAAAAATTGTCATTTTATAACGCAGGTAATAAAATAAAATTTCTCAAATTCGAAATAGAAAACTATGTGGTGGACAATGGACATTTTCCAGTGTATAATTAATGTCATTAGTAATTTGTTTGTCGCAGATTAAAACATTTTCACTTATCCTTAATACTAAACGAAGCTCATAGAAAACAGTACGTTTTTAACGAACATGCATATAGGTTGGACTCAGTCTTGTTAAGTATTTGAGTAAATGTATTCACATACTTTTTAAGTACTCAAATACGCATTTTAAATACTTTTTTTTTGCTATGAATTACGCCGAAAATTCTAATACTTCGACAAGAGGATAATCAGACACCGATATTTAAATAGTTACAGCAAATGATATGTTATATAAAATGCTTTAAACAATTAACGTAAACATAAAGAAATTGGTCTTGTTGATTTATAAGGAAAAAAAAAATTGAAAGTTGGCACTTATTTGATATCATTTTGCATCTATAAATACTTTTTTTTCGTACTCAACGAACTGGATATTAAAATAAGTATTTTAAATACTTTTCAAAATAAGGATCTGTATCTGTACTTGATTACTTTAAAATAGTATCTTACGAGTATACAATATGAGGTAAGTACATTTCAGTGCTCCAACGCAGTTTTCAAATTAATAATCATAACGAATCCTAAGGTATTGCGATCTTTTAATAACAGCAACATGATATTATTGAATATTATTAGGTAACGTGTCTTAAATATCATTTGTTTTATGCGCCTCGTCCTAATTTATACGTTTTGATATGAATATATGATGTGTGTTTACACATATAGGTAAACATTATAATTGGGTAATGTTCAATTATTCTCGTTCGGTATTCAAATCGTATAGAACAAAACGCGTTTGGAAATTTATACTCCTGAAATATAACATTTTTGTCGTTAACATATAAATAAAACGACTTCTTTTTTTGGTGTTTGCTACACGACATATTATAATGTGTACACGTTTATGTGTATATAATATGTGCGTATAAATCGACTTTATATACTAATATAATATACATATTATTATTATTATGTACGTCTGCGCAGTGCCGTTGTACATTATGTTAAAATGTGTTCTGTTTGCTTCATTATTAAGGGTAAATACCATTAGAGCAATACACATATATATTTTGTATTATATTATTATTGTATATACTTAATCTCAAAACGGATTTTTGGAGAAAAAAAATATAAATACCGAAAACCGAAAACCGAAAACCGGAATTAAGTAGGTAGGTACATCGCTGCAGTATTTAAACACGTTCACACTTGCATTGTATACCTATCGCATCGGTTAAATTTCCCAAAAATTGATTAAAATCCGGTGACCGCATTATAATGCATATTATAGTATTACTATTATTATTATTATATACAGGTGGTATCTATATTGCTGCTGCTGTTATGCAGTATTTATACTAACACGACATGTATAATATTATAATAAGAGTGTTGCAGTGTCTTAAACACGTTCGACCTAATTAAATGTTGAACATCACGAAATAAATCAAAGACAGATTTTATCGAATAATATATATATTATTATGTTTATGTGGTGCCCATCTATACTGTTATACCAGTGTATAATACGTCCTATATATACAGGTTTGATTTTTTTACGGTAAACCTGCCCTCGGTCGACGATAGGGTTACTGGTAGGGAAGCCAACATTTATTTTTTTATTTCACGAATTTTATTTCTACGAGTACATAGGTACATATAATTCAAGATTTTTTATGGTCGGAGTACAGTACATTGTCAAACACTGTAATATTATTATCATTACAACTAACTTATGATACTATTATTGTTAATGCTATCTATTTTCCAAACGTCAAATATACGTAATTTTATTTTCAATAAGTTTAGATGACAATTTATTTCAGAGAAACTTTAATTAATAAAAAAATTTAAGCATGTAGATATTAGACTTTAACAGCAGGCAAAGAAGACATGAGGAAATGAGATGTCCATTACTCGTCTTCAGTATATATTTGGTTTATTTTATTAAAAAAAACAACTATATATTTTGTTGGATCGAATCTTATTATTTTTAAAACTTTCAAGATTGCTTCAGACTATATGAAATAAAATTAGTAGCATTTTATATTAAGTCAAATAAAAATCACTGTTATAATTAATAAGAATATTGTTTAAATGTGCCGTGTTTCAATAACTTAAAATTTTAAGTATGTATCAAAACATGTTTTTTTGCGAATACTAATAAGTGCTTCATGTAAAAAACCACCCTGTATATTTTTGTATACATACTAATATATACTGCTGCCGTACGCCCGACTCTGTATAATAAGTAGATTATGCAAACAATTTTTATTATATGTTTTATTTTATTTTTTGTCCAAAATCCGGATCTTCGACAACAGGATAACGGTTTGTTGGTTTGTTATAAATATACATATTATAAAAAAAAATATATTATTTTATACAATATGTAGTTTTATCCCAGTGGCATGGAATATATTTTTTCTAATAATTGCATTAATACAGGTAGGTAGGTATCCCGGAAATGGATAAACATTTTTTTCACTCGTTTCGATATAGTTTTGTGGATTTCTTATTATATTATTAAGATCATAATATAATGACTTGATACGCGGCCATAGAGCAAAGCTGTCTTCAGACTTTAATAACAGATGCAAAATAAAGCGTCACATATTTTACAATCGGCCAAATAAAATATGTTGAGCGGCCAAAATTATTATTTGTTAATAAATTTTTGTATTACTACAGTGATTATGTATAATAATAAAATTCGTAATTATTTAGAATAGTTACTTATTTGCTGCAAACAATATGGGTACAATGTATTACAATAATATATTCAATATATTATATTGTACAAACAACAATGTCTCAATTATATAATGGAAATATTGGTTCAGATACATTTTATCTATTTATACTAATAATGAATTGCCAGGCCGGTGACTTAGTGGCTATATAATTTGCCCCCCAGCGACCTTCAGTCAATCGACAAGTAAAATGTTGCAAATACAGCGCATGAACCCTTCTGCTGCATCTTAAACACCATATAGATTAGAGGCTTAGCCACGGGAGGGTCAAGCAGCTCCCCCCCACCAATTTACTGTGTTTATTTTAGCCTATATTACGGGGGGGAACAAACCTATGGCATGCTGGCCAGATTTTCTAGGCACCCAAACAATATTTTTATTTAATTGTTAATCATGAAATTAAATATTATTTCTAAAAAATAAAGTTATCAATTATTAAAGTTTTAAAGTTAGGAAGTCACTGCTTCCAGACATACTGTTTTGTACTTCAAAAAAGTGGCTAATTCTAAAGAAATTCAATATTTGCGTGAACATGAATACCTATTATGTGAGTTTATTTTCCATAATGAATTATTTCAAATCAACAAATTGCAAAAATATATTATTGAATGAAATTAATGCTGCTAAAACTTAAAAAAAACTTAACTTAACCTTAACTCATTAAAACATTAAGACACACGAAATATTATATTAAAATAATTTCAGTGAAATTTTTAAGACCTCCTCTCCCTTAAAAAAAATGATCATAGGTATAGGTACGAGGTACCAATATAAACACTTACCTAATAATATTATACTGTCACTTAAATTGTTTTTAAACTTTGGTTACAAAATGTTGGCTCGTGACCCAAAAAGGTTTTCCACCCCTCCATTATTTAAAACCCCTATTAAAAATTATACCCCATACAAAATTCCTGGCTAGAGATAACAATATCCAAGTTTGCAGATATGTACCTAAATTATATTATAATACTTTTATGACGAGAGCCCTAACTCAACAGAGTATACTATCGTTGCAGTGCTCATATTATATACTTATTACAGTGATCGCCGCTTATTGGACTCACGGTTAGGTATTGACTTATTCACCTATTACACTCAAAACGGCTGGTCCCGATTTTCACATTTACTAACACACAGTAAAAAATTCGTCTATTCGACTCAGACACCGGTTAATAGGGTCATTTGAAAATTAGATAAATAAATGAAATGTGTACAACATACACTGAACAAACGTGTTATAAATGCGAAATAAGTTGGTACCGGTACTTTGCGCTTTAAATTGTACTTAGAGGGATTCAGCAAAGAGGCGATTTTGATGTATCCGAGCAGCATAAATCCTACGAAGTATGATAATGAAGTTGGCCGAAGAAGGAAAAATCCAATCAACCCTAGATGGATTTTTATCGAAAAATTAATTCGATTTTACCTACATTATTATATTACATATTGTTTTATTTTTAATTGCGTATAGCTAGATTTATATTTTTATACATACATACCTCTTGAACCTCAATACATTTTTTTAATTAAATTAGTTTTTAAATTTAAGGATTTTTAAAATTTTTTGTTGGGTCATTCGCTTTATTGACTCATTCGGCTAATGGACTCAAATGGTTAGGTCCCAAAGTGGGTCCAATAAGCGGCGACCACTGTACATACATGAATACATTCAAATATAAAGGGTTCTCGAGGCATTAGACCGCGGATGGACATTATTATTTCACTCTACCTGGTATAATTTTCAATTTTGTTCTATGTACAACTTAACCTAACCAGCTAAGATATATTGCACCGCACGGAGGTAAACAATATCCTCGTTTGTACTTACATGTACGTAATCCTAACATATTACTTTCGTGACGAGAGACCGATATATTAAGATGTATAAATCAACAACGCACAAACGTTATGCGCATATTATACGTTTATATACATATTTACTGTATCACATACCTATTATAAAAGGTTCGCGAGATGGGTGGGCCGCGGCAACGGGTGTCTTTCATAAATTTGAAGGCAACGATAAATCGTCGACGTAAAAAATAGTTCAAGCAGTGTTCCGTTTATATCCAAAAAAGGTAAGGATTTTGATAAAAACGGGTTTACTGAAAAATATTATGAATAATGCGAAGTGCGCATAATCCGTTCACTGCAAAATTATGTTAGTATTCGATTTCCATTCTTTAGAGAAACATGCTGCAATCATCAGACTATAATATACTCTTTTCGAAAACGTATTTCTTGGAACCTGCAAACATCAACTATATTTTAGGTATATACCTGAATGTTTAACTTTTTATTATATTTACAAGGTTAAGTCTGATAAAATTAGAAGTGTGCCTATATATTTATGTCTATAGGAATAGTTGTGTTTGTAGCTTATAATATCGTAAAAAGTGCTGCAAAGCCTAATCGATTCATAAAAAACGAAGTACGAAAACTGCAACGACTTTATATTGGAAGTGATTTTCCATACTGACTTAATATAATTAAACTAGCTATAAATATCCCGGGTGCAGTTTTTTTTTGTGCAAACCATAATATAATATATTTAGTAAATAACGCTATATAGGAGTACATATCTCGGTTGGAGTTAGTACGTCTAGCTCTGTGAGATAATTTTACTTAGGACCGCAAGTCGAGGATTGGATTTGGTACTTGGCATATTTTTTAACGTGGTTAAAACTACTTACTATCTAAACATTTTTTTTGAGATTTTCGTCAAATCCAATTGAGTATAATATATAATAGCTACACACATATATTTGTTTCAAGATATACCTAGTTTCTTATTCGAGGTCATCATAAGCCATATAATTGTACGCATGCATGCTTGTACCTGCAGATCTACTCTAGTGACCAATGGCAACCAAAATAATAATACGAATTTCTATTATTAGTTTTAATCTGCAACCGACATATGCAAAAATTAAATTTCAGCCTTGAATCTCTAGATCCCTGCCTGACCACTTCTTTAAAAATTCTAATATCAGAAAATCCTTTCTTATTGCACATATATGTAGATCATTAAAGGAACTATTATTTCAAAATTCAAGTTTGTACGTTTAGTAGTTTTTACTTTTTATTAACAAGCAGCGATCGCCGATCAATGAGTGAGTGGTATTTGACTCATATATGTATATAGCAGAAATCGTTTATAATGACGTTCTAGGGACCAAGGGAAATAGTTTATAATAACCGATAGTCATAAGTATATAACTACCGCTAAAATTGATCATGTTAAACTTTTCCATATATTTTTTGGGTCCTTAACTTTAAGGTCATAAAACTCCATAGGTCAAATGATTCCAAATGTATATATAGATTATTACGTATAGGTATATGTATATAAAGAAGACCAAATTTGCCATAACCACTTTATTATACACTTCCATTGAGCTAATACTATCAAATAATATAATATCGATCAACACTAATGATGATATGGACGATACAAAGTACAATAATATTTATCACGATACGCAATAATGTTCGACTCACGTCATTATAACAGATAAAAAAAAACGTATTAAAGAACGTATTGATTTAGATACAATCATTTTTCCAGTCGATCGTTTACATTGTCGTTGGGTCTTTTTAAATTATTTTTTAAACTATCACATAAACTATTTGAACAAGTCAACACCGGTGTATAATATGCAGACCTGCAGCATCCAGGTGTCGAGTGTACACGCATTATGTTATTATATTACTGCGTGACATATATTATGTATAATCATATTTTAATATATTCCGAACAAAACTTTTCGCTTTGAGTCGGCCAACCGCTCAACACATATTATTATTATATAGTTATAGTCATATTATTATAGTTACCTGCGAGTGGGCTATACGCATTGACGGTGATGGTCGTTTGATTTTTAGCGCACAACTTATTGCTTCGGGTCGGGTATTCTCGTGCACCTACCTGTAATGTATGATAATATTGTAATTTACTTATTTTTATTTTTTCATGTTTTAAAATTTATACATCTACACGTACACTAAATAACAAAATAATGGCCGCTGCAGTTTATATATTATTATTGTATAAAATATTAGATGACGTTCGCAGTCTTGTTCTCGCAACTTTCTGCTGCAGCACATTTGCACACGATTTGAATATTTATGAAATTATGGTCCTATATATTAGTAGGTAAGTATATAATTTATAACACACATAATATACACATGTAATTCAGCTTAAAACGATGGGATGAGAAGATCAGCGGCTGCAGCAGCCATGATCGCTGCACATATTATTATTAATAATAATATAATAGTGGCTTTAATAAAATATTTCGTCTCGGTGGCGTTATATACCCATCACGAATATCTCAAACGACGAGACCGACTAAAACCTAACCTTACAATGCAAAATATATTATATATTATGTACAACAGCGGTTTTTATCACTATATGTAGCAGAACATACTTTTTACTGGAGGTTGACTGCCATGTGGGTTTTTCATAGTTTTTTTCTAATCTTGTCATGAGACTAAAATTTGATTCACTGTGATTTTTTTTACGTGGTCACGAGAACCACATTTGGGGTATCACTAATATGATACTTTTACTATAGTAGATACCCAAAATCGGTTATAGTCTATCGGTGTCTTGTCGTCGAATTTATTATTTTCAGATTCTGCACTATATTCTGATATGAATAGCCAAAACCTAAAATTATTATTATTTTTAAGACATAACATGTTTTACATATTGTATTAAACTACCACAAAATATTAAGAATATACTACTATGTTTAATGTTATATATCTTGGCAATAGAAAACAAAATTTTAAAACAATTGTTTGCAGTCGTTAAAATCTAGTTGAGATCCAAACTGGGTCTCATTGCGCTCAACTTGTGAATGATAATATTATGGGCCATGTTGTAACATTATTTTACTCGATTCGCAACTATAGCAGAAAACTCTGAACTCATGGGTAGATGGTACTAGCTTTTAGCTATATATAATATGTAGGTTCACACGACAAACCAACGAATATTAAACAGGTTACAGGTATATTAGAATCAAAAAAACGACGACAAACAGCCACAGCGGCCAAATATTTTAATATCTAATTAAAGTTGTCATCTTATTCAAAATAATAGTGTGTGCCTGCTGCACAAACTATATACTAGTACCGCTATAATTATAGAGCGTACCTACTAGAGAAAACAGTTTGAACGCGATTTACCACCTACTTATTAATACAATAAATATATTAACGGGAATATATTATTTCTTATATTATCAGGATTTCGTTGTGAAAAATCCTGATATTATTCAGATTTTTAAATAAATGTTTTTTTATAGAGAAAATATTTTATAGGAATTATAATTAGATTATATCAGCCGGTAGTCATATAGTTTATAGGTATATATATCAATCAGGACAACTAAATAGTTGGAATTTGCAGAAGTCTGCACTGCAGTAGATCACAAGCTATTCAGATTTCAGTAAATGTTTGGCGCAGAATAGGAGTGTCTTAGATTTAACAGGAAAATTTATAAAATAGACAATTATATTTATATATTAATATATTAATAAACAATTACCAATTAAAACATAATGGTATACCTAATTCGAAAATCCTGATTATTTTTCTTTTACAGTTTTACCGCGAGAACATTAAAACTACCTACCACATGCATCGCATTCATATACAGGACGAATTTCAATGAAATCCAATGGCGTAGCCAGGGAATTGGGGGGGGGGCACATTATAGATCACAATTCACAAATGTATCCATTGATTTTTCTACTGACATCTTAAAATGGGGTAAACATTTAAAAACACACTAGGTTGCTCCCCCCCTCCCCTTCAAGGAATTTTTAGCTGCGCTCTCGGTGAAATCCATCACTAATTTCAATTAGTACTACGGTGAATTGGAGTAAACGCGTTTTCGTCGAATAATTTACCTATATATCATAAAGTATATGTATAATAAATATTATTGTTATGAAGTACCTATCCCTAGCTATACCTATATAGATATTTATCATCGTGTCGTCGACAATTTATACAAATTAAACGCGCGCGTTATTATTGTAATTTATAACATTATTACAACGAAAGTACTGCTTTAATGATAATTACTATATTAGACAAGATTTATATACGTTTTAACGCGATCCGTAATATATATTAAAACATATATTACGAGAACACTCCTTGGCTCTGGCTGCAGCAGTCTCGCCATAACAGTATAAACAGAAACAATACGCCACACTCTAATGCATAAAACATAAACTTAACGTCTCTCGTGTGTATACGTATAATATACGACTACTCTAACCGTTGCAGACCGAATACGGTTTGTGTCGCATACATCACGAGAAAAACGTAATGTATATTATTTCGAAACGTTCACTTTTTTTCCCCGTCCGACGTGACGCGTGCAGACGCCATTTTACACGGTCCGAGCAATCGTTATTGTTATAATATATATATATATATTCCGTCCGTCAAATCGAAATCGGAAATTACATTTTTATTCCATCTGTAGGTAAAGGTAGATAATATGTAGGTGAAATATTAAACTCGTTGGGGTAAATACGAGTAACCAAACCTAACCTCAAGATGCGTGGTTGATTATACCGATAATCAGATATTTTCGGCATTCGAGAACACTGCAGCCCGAAAATAAAGTGTCTCGCTGGTAATTACAAACCGTATTATAGGCGACACTGTTTTTACAGTCGCGGTGGTAAACCACGAATACCGGATCCCGGTATCGACATTTGAAATAGCTGGTACCATAGACGCAGACAGGCGCCAACCAAGTGATTATAAGCATTGCAGTCCACACTTCAAACTTGACCGGATACAATATAATAAGGGAGTTTTCCGAGCTAGTCTCGAGATCACCCTAATTATATATTAATGTATCGAGTGCGTTCCAAGAAGAAAATGTCATATTTTTACCCTAGTATGCGACCCAGTTAATTTGGAGTTACAAGGTGAACTAGCTGGCTAAAACAAAAATTATTTGGTTAGGTTTGATTATTAATTTTTTTATTTCACCCATTCTTAAGAGTCTGGATGTGAGTTTACTAGTTTTAGATTCTGAGCGGAGAGATTAAATTAAAATTTTCAATGATGATTTTACAATGATGTGTATATTTTTTTTATTTTTCGTGTCCGTCGTTGGACGCAGTAAAAATGCTTTGATTTTTGATTTTGAGATGGTATTTTTTCATACCAAATTGGATCTAATTGAATCATTGGGCATTTGGGCCACAAAGTTTTTTTTTTTTGGGGGGGGGAGTTAAAAGTTTTTATAAAATATAAATATAAAATGTTTTACGTTTGAACCATCAGATAGTCAGTTGTCGAATCAATCTGTGTCTTAAAAGTCCACAGCTGTGGACCGAGAACTCACTCGGGCAATCGAATACATTAAAATTCGTCGATAACGTCACTGCGGCGTACTGACTCGAGCTATGAAAAAATGTAAAAATCAAAAAACTAGAAGCACTAATATACCCACCATAGTGATTGGTGATCCATTATTATACCCAGCAGCAATACTGATCGTGACGCGCACACATTTCTCCAGAAGGTAAAATAGTAATATAATGTTATCATTGTTATCATTCTATAACTGCAGCAGGTACGCTAGCTGACACCAGAAGAGTATAAAATATTTTACGATATTCATCGGTACCATCACCGCTGTAGGTGTTGCATGTATATATTTTTTTTACAAATATATTTATTTGAAATAGAAATCTTTGGCCCGGGCGACGTCTAGGTCGGGACAGCTAGTATAATAAATTTATCAATAAAATATCGCATATACGTGTATAGGCAATTAAAAACAAAAAAAAAGATGTTAAAAAAAATCTGATATGGTAAAAAATGAACAGCGGGCGAGCGCACATTTGTCACGTCGTTGATGTGCCTATATCATACAATAACATATACTGAAAAACTAGTAGCCGACGAGCGTAAATACGTTGTAATCGGCGTATTAACGTCGTCAAGCGTAAAAAAAAGGGTTTTGCGTACGAGCGAGAGAGACGACGGTGAAAACTGCGCAATTATAAATTAAAATACGACGACGATGATACATTTGAGCGGTACAAGTGTCTAAAAAAAAAAATAAAAACAACAAACCTGTTTATCAGGACCGTTTATCACACGACGATGGTATCGCTGCAAAAACCGGTGGCAGTCGTCCGGCTTACGAATAATAATAATATTAATATTATAACAATAACTGAATAACATATTACGCAATATTATTATTATGTATAGACCGCGTGTCAGTATGTATATAATATGCCAGCTGCAGTTGCCAGTTATTATAATTTACGGTAAGTTATACACCTCAAGTGGCGCTGCGAACTTTTTGCCAATACCTCCTCGTAACGCCTTTGTGCAGGTCGAGTCACATTAGTGAGGCACATTCGGAAAATGGCTTTTGGAGGCTGCGGGTGGTCGAAGAACTACCCCCGCAGCTTATAGTTACAATATTCTGAAGTACCTATATAATAATGCACTTATCTGTAATAGTTCACATAATTACCAACCCACTGCAGCCGACGCAGAATGAGGCAACGTGGCGAAATCGAAAGGAAGTTGATTTATTTACTTATTTTATATAATATAATATTATGTCGTATATAGTACTGCAGACAGAACATAATACAGATGTACAACAAATGAATAGCACTGCTGCTGTATTATAGTCCATTCGTTGCAATGGATAAATGTTTTAATACTAATGTCATGACATTTATGGTATAGTTTAATACCGTATTGTTTAGCTGCTACAAATTGGATATTATATAATTTAAAAAAAAACATATTAAATAATTATAATTTTAGTTATACGGGTAAGTGGGACGTATTATAATGTATTTTATCCTTGTTATTCATAATATCCTTTATATTTTTGAAAAATAAATAAAAATAAAATAATAAAATATTATTGTAATTTGATTGGTATACTCGTACTTGTCTACGAAAACCTTATACTAGTTATACTTAATTTAATTCAACGATAATTCATATTAATACAATATCTCTGGGTATCAGTTCATCTATCATTTATACATTTACCAAATTATATGAGGCATGTGACGCGTAGACGTGTGGTGGACCACTTGAAAAACTTATCCAGAGAAGAACTTTTAAATTCAAAAGGTATAAGAAAGAGAAGACAAAATAAGAAATATCATCGCTATAGATTATGTAATATATTGAATGAATTATTTTTTAAAACTCCCAACAAAATCTCAAAATCGAGAAAAACTAAAGAAACCTTCAACAAATAATCGTATTATATAATAATTAATAATACATACCGGCAAACTCGTCGTGATCCTCTGCAGGGAGATCGAAATACATGGATTCAAAGGGACGGTTGGGCCCGTCGTTGTTTTTTCATTCGGTAATCCCATAAAAAATATATTTCTAACCCTATTGGTTCCTCGTCACTATGTGTTCTTCTATATCTACAGGTGTAAGCGTACAGATATTTTCACCTACACGCTCGTCCAAGTAATGATATTCCCTCGCCTCGGCCACCGCCACCGTCCCATTATTGTGGTGTACGGTTTTAAAAAATCGTTTTCCAAATCGATTACCGTCGTCGGGGATCGCGCGACCGACCGACCGGTTGACCATCATCCATCAAAGGCGGCCGAGTTCAGGTGAGATATGTTGTTGCTATTATTATAAATAGATTAGATTATAATATGTGCGCGAGAAAGGATATAATAATAATAATATAAAACGAATCCCGCACACTATTACACACACGCACACGAACGCGTGTTTCGAATTATGATTAATTATTGTCTTGGGAAAAAAAAGGGTTTTTTCTATATAGACGCGGACGGAGAGAAAGACGCGACGCAAGCGCTTCATTAATAATGATGATCGGAAAACGGATGTATAATAATATAATTATATTATATAGGTGCATACAACAGTATATACGCGGGACGTCGCGGCGGCGGTTTTATTAATGCTCATCGCTAAAACTGTATATAATTATAATTATTATAATCGGGCGGTGGCGCGAAGAGAGGCGTTCGAAATAAAGAAAAAAAAAACGCAGTTCAGACTCGTAAAAAAAACCAAAACATGTCTCTGGCCGCACACCACGGGCGAAGGACTGAATGTCCGCTATCCCGCCACCTTCGTCGTCGCCTTTGTCGCCGGTAAGTCTAAATCTAAGACGACCGAAATAACATAAAGTCACGTCACGTGCAAACACAATTTACAGATTGAGAAACCGGCCTCGACACAAACATTCACGACTCGCGACGAATGACGATACATTACTATATCGTGTTGGCAGGGTCGGCGTCAGGGGAGGGGGTGCCAGTATAATTGTAGTGCCGGCACCGTATATCATATACTATTGGATACAAGTCTTATTCAGAATTGAGGTACCCCTGTGCTGATTTTGTGATTGCCACCCTGCAACAGTTTGTATTTGCACGGAGTTCCCTGAAAATCGGGGTTGAAAAATAAGCCTTATTATCGGGTTAAATGTATACGATTATTAAAACAGTAATTGGAAATGGTTCCTGCTGGAGACATAGCCTCTCTGCAACGGATACGTGTTATAATATATTGTTTTTGGTGGCAAAGACAAGAAGTCTTGGATCGATGCCGGTCGTTCTGTTGCGGGTGACTTAAGATTTTTGTCCCCTCGGAATAAGTCCTCGAATACGCCAGAGTACCTGAGTTGCAGAGAGCTAACCTTTCACAATAAACTAATAATAATCACAATACTAATGTATAATGGCCTAGCGTGGCGCAGTGATTAGCTTCAGTTCTGATGTTAAGCATCAGTGGTGCCACTAGTTCCCGGATGGGTGACCACCCGGGTTCTAGTAACAAATCCTTACCACATATATACATTCATGTTCTAACAAACCATATACCCTCCACCACAGTAATAAACCTAATAAAAACCAGATAATAGCCATAGTTGCCTCGGGCTTAAGTTCAATAAAAAAAAAA
>NW_019104074.1:0-117732 GCF_001856785.1 Myzus persicae | reverse complement strand
AATTTTTTAAAAAAAATATATTTTTTAACTTATATTTACTAAAACATTAAAACATTAGGTATTTGTAGTTTTTGTCACTGTGAGTCTTATTAAAAAACCAAAATTATGAAATCTTCATTATTTCAGGAGATATCGCATGCCGGTAAATCATCGCGGGACACCATGTACCTATATATACGTAGAGTTCAAGCTCGTGGCGTTTATTATAAACAATACATGTATATTGTAAATATGTGCACAAATCTCGGCGATCGGCGCATGGCAGCAGGCACAATAATATTGCGAACGGCTAGCAACGGGGGCGAGTCGCTGCAGAGGGATGACGGGCGACGGCCGTGTGGAAATCCGCTCGGAGATAGACGATTCGGAAGTGTCACGAATTTCCCAAGACGTGTTCACCCCTCTCGCCCGCCACGACTTCACCCACTAGAGCCGTTTTGTTTTTATTTATTTACATTTCATTTTTTTTCATTTTTATTCACAACGTACTTAATATTTATGCCGGTCGCAAGAGCCACACACATATACCCACACACAAGGTACGTATATGATGAATAATACCTAATATTATATATATTATATAGATTCATTATATATAGATCGGACGATTGTGATTTTGCGAAACACACATTATAATGTCCACACGAAGCGACTTGCGCGTATATAATATACATACAGAGTACAACTGGTGTGCACTTGTGTGTCCTATATATACGTTGTTAGCTGTATACTGTGTGCCCGCGTTGTTGTACTTATAAATTACGCTCGTCATCTGCACATCGGACGGACGATCCTGCCTTTTATTTTCGATTAAGGGGCAGGACGCTGTACCCAAATGCGTGTTGTCTCCGTCGACCATCTTATAAACGCATGACATATAGGCATATAGCAACATGTACGTCGTTCTGAATTGACTCTGTTACGTTTACTACGTCAGTCGGTGTGAATTGTCATATAAATCGTCAAATTTTCAAGTAAAAATATTATTGTCGAGTGAATCTCATAGAGGTTTTTTTTTACATTTTATTTTTCAAGAGTGTTTCGAGCATTTAAAAATGTTAAACCCCTTTTATTTATCATAGTTAGGGCCGTGACTTCCCAATTTAAGTTTAAAATATATATTAAATTAATAATCAGATAACAAAATGTGATAGAAAGTTCACGCACCGTCAAAGCGTGTAGATATCAAATCGTTACTATAACGGTTATAAAATGGTAATCAGACGCCAGTCAACCAAGAACTTGGTTGATTACCAAAATCTACATTTTTTTCTGCTATTGACATCAAAATAAAAGTTTATCTTTCTTAATTATTTTTTTAAAAATAAAATTACTATTTAGAGGATATATTTAGGTCAAATATTGATTTATTTTTGTAGTATAAGAAGGGTTGGCTACTTGGCTGACCTATGTCTTATAAAACTCGTGGGGAGCTGCAGCCACATAGCCCCTCCCCCTCACCACCCAGTTCTATGCTCCACTGTCGATACTATAAGACAAGAAGAATTAACCATGACTAAGGCTAAAATAGGCGGCTCTCGTCTAACACTTGCTTATATCGTCAGAAAGGAACCAGTATAATTATGCGATATAACTTTTAATGGAATTTTATCAACATAGCGCGTATAGTGGTCGACTGATTTGGGGCATCACCGAAGCCCTCAAGATCCTTTTAATAACCTTTTCAAACTGAATCGAGCTCTCAATATGAAGAGAACATCGTCGCGAAATCAGTAGGCATACATTATTCCACCATACAAACCTAAGACATGACTATAAATTATAACACTTCAATATTTGTCTTAAGATATAATAATTACCTTTTCTTCCTAAATACGAGTAATATGAACTAAAGTGGTTCAACCTAGTTGAAGCGTTTTAGCAAATATAAGAAAATAAATAAATTATTCATCGTCTTGCAAACACTGCAGCATTATAATACAGAAAATAGTCTACTTTGATCGTCTCCACACGTTCCTGTGGATTTCTATACCCACGTAAACACCGAATACTGCACATACCGACGGAAATAATATATTCAACGAAAATATCATGACATACACATGTGCATCTGCAGTATCGCCGGAGATTAAGACGCTACCGAATGTTGGATTTGCAAAGTGCCAATGACGTCGGATTTCGTCTTTACACTTATATAAATATGTATACGACCACCTGTGTGTATATATGACTGAAAACGCATAACATAATATATCATTCCGACATTAAAGGGCTTTTCGTGTGCCTTGCTGTGATTTCCGATTTGGAAAACTCGAAATAATATGACGTACGCATTGTACCCGCATACGAGGCGCTGCCGTAATTTTGTATATATATTATAACAAATAGCGGATGCTGGTTATATGTATAATATTTAGAAACGATGAAAAATCGGTTTTGGTAAATTGCTGCAGTTGCGGTATAATAATAATCTCCTAACCGGTAATTTGTTACCGCGATGTTTATGACTACGAATATTTTTTCGGATATTATCATAGAAACTATATTAACCTAAGTGAGATACAATGTTGTACAAGACGGCATACTAAATTGCGCTTTGCATATTTTTACATAATGTTTTAGACATTTCGGATAGATTTATTCAGCCATTTGCGTATACCTATATTATTTTTTTTAATAACCACTTGTATACACACGTTTTCCGTGACATCGGTCATTACAATAACAGTCATTGACAAAACGTACTAATATTACACATATTATATTTCATATACTATACAGGTAGACAAGAGCAGCTTAGGAACAGTATAATGTTATTGTATACAATATATTTTAGTTAGACGAAACAAAAATAGATCGATCGTTTTTCAATAGTCATATTACGAATATTGATTGCAGCGTTTTGGTGGTCGACAGCGGTGGCCCCTGTTCGGATAATTTCAGATGTTTAGGTATACATGCCCGGTATAGAAACAGGGTGATTATAGTATGAAATATTGAAAAAAAAAATTTCATTCATTTTAAAACTCTAGGTGTACATACACAGAAAACACAGATAACCCATAATAAAGATAAATTTTTGACAAAAAAAGTCCGTTATAAAATATAATATTATGGCACATACATAGCATTTACGTTTAATGGGTCATTTTAATTTTACAAACACGACAGATATAATATAGACGAGGTACGTATGCAAATAAGTTTATATTTTATCTCCAACGGTTTTCGTAACGTGTATACCAGCTATTCATTTTACGTTCGACATTGCAGCGCTGACATTGTATATAATATTGCAAGAACGTAGAATTAATATCCACTTCTATATTTCACGCTATTAATATAACACCATAATTATTATTTTCATATTGAATTTGTAAAAAATGAGTACATATTATAATATTTTTTTAGAAACGAGTATAATATTATGAGCGTGAGCACACATTATTGGTATGTGCCATCCGTGGCAATAAAACGAACCGATATCGCGTACGATGCACTATACTGCACCGCAGTGCAACAGTGCATTATTTATAAATTATGCAGTGGTACCTACAAAAATAAATTATACGTTGCTGCTGCAGTCGTCTACAAAATACGCGATTATATTTATACACACAGCTGTGATGATGTATACCTACTACACAGTACACATCTATAATATTATAACGATTAACAAAAATATACATGTATATAGGAGAGAGAAGTTCTTGAATAATCATAATTTATTAACAAAAATATTATATACGATTAAACCGGCGTCGAGTTTTATTTTTTTTTTTTTTTCAGTTAAATTGAATATGTATATAGAAACTGGACGAAAACCTTATTATAAAAATATACGAAGCGGCAATCCTTTCACCGTCATGAGGTAATTTCATTTAAAAATCCTGATGAATTTATGTCTAGACACCGAGACGTCAACATTTTAACAAGTGGATCCTAATTATGTCTATTCACCTAAATAATACTAACGGTGATGTTTTACCAAAAACAAAAAACCACAAATACGTCGTACATATATATAATATTATTATTATGTGTGCATATGCATAGGAACCGCACGTCGTACAGCACACACACGGTGTAACAACAATATTATAATAAAAATATAATAATGATAATGTAAGCGGCGCTCGGAGACTTTAATACTCGCAACTCGGTTTACCTATGACGTGTGTATACATACAAGCGCGTGAGCGGGGGGGGGGGCGGAATCGCTTCGGAATCGGCACTGTTATATAATTATCATAAAAGGTAAGTACACGAATTATTTAAGAAACAGATTTGTGCAGTTGCATTCCGTACCATGTCGTACGATCTCGTATACACAATAATCAATATTATATACTACATAATATATTAATTATACGTAAAATCATAGATAACATGGTATCCACTGGTGCGGGACATTGCGTGTATTTCAGTGTGATCGAAGAGCGTACTAGTTAATAAAGTGGTTACATGCAATTAAGGCGTGGTATCACAACAAACAGCGTGATATGTGTGTAATTTTGTTTGTTCGGTGGACTAATAATAATAATAAGCCGATCGATTTTCAATAACTATAATAGAAAACTTTTATTAGTATAAATATACTATAATAAAACTACTACTAATAATAATAATAAATAATACTTAGTACATTACATACCTATAATAGAAAATCGATATTTTTAAATACTTATTAGTTATTAGTTTCTTTTATGTATAATTCACTAATATAAAATAAAATAATATAATATTAATTTAAACACTAACATAATAAATAATTAAATAGAAAATACTAGAATAATGTTTTGTATATAATAAAGATGATAACAAGTGACTGACTAACAGTGTTCCCACTGTTACATGTGTAAGTGAAACCGCATTCAAACATTTGTATATATTATTTTATAGTTCGTACTTTTTAGTAATAAATTTAAAACACTGACAAAATCGAATGTGTAATGACAATGGTCACTGTAGTAATAATACGAATAAAACAACCGTATTGAAATTGATTGTGTAACTCGAAAATTAACGGATTATGATGGGTTGATAAAAAATTGTCCTCATCGTATAACTATAGTATAGCTATTACCGCAAATAACCATTATGGTAACAATATAGTAGACTCTTCGCTCACAGTGTACCACGGGATGTTCTATCCATGTAACAATTCTCGAAGAAAAAAAAAAATGTTGACGTACCTATAATATTGTTAATGGTGTAAAACGAGCGTGCGATTACCGATTAATATATTTAAGCTTCATTATATCCCTATATTGCTTGTGTTTATAAATTGTGCATTCGTCGAAGCGGATGTACAGTGTATAGGTTAGGTACCCTCGGACAAGAAGCAAAACAAAAGGTCGTTTATAATATATTAGGTACAATGTTATTAGGCAGGTTTATTGCGTAAATATTTAGGCTGGAGGTTGTGACGGGGATGAATGATGACGCGAATAGAAAAAGATATACGCCTATAATTAAGAAAGTATTAAAATATTATCTGTCTGAACGTATATCCAATATGTACCCATACATACGCCTAGGTGGCTATATAGGTACCAGGTAATAGGTATATACGGGATAAGGGTTGCAATCTATACGACGAGGATATTCTATTAAAAAAAATATATATATATGTATAATTTATATATTGAATAAAACGACCGCTCGCGCGTAATGAGTTTCTGGGTGCAGGTAATTATATAATTAATACGAACAAAAAAATTATAAAAAAAAAAATTTGCTGGTTTTTTTTTTTACGATCGCTGAACAATAATATTGTTGTGTTGTATTATTCGCATGTCTGATATCATTTAAAACGCGCGTCATTATCGTTGTGTAATTAAGACGTTTTACACACACGAGGCGGACAAGCTCACTGCTATCATTACGGTGTATTATGTTAGTATCGATGCACCGAGCGAACTGTGTTACAACTGCACCTGCAGGTATATAATATACGACATGATATACATGCAGTGTTTCTCGGTGTAATTTCTGGACGTATACCCATGTTAATGTTATACAATATAGTAATAATATGATATTATGAACACGGCGGCGGCGGCGGCGGCGGCGCATCGATTAAATCTAATCTCGTTTTAATAATAATCGCGATTGAATAATTTGTAAAAATTAACAACGTTTTTTATTCTCGGGTTTTTTTTTCTTCTCGCTCGTATATGTATATATTATATTGCACGCTGAACGTTACGTTTTTCAAGGTTAACCGGAGCACCAATAATGAGTTACAGCTATACAATATACATGTATATAATAAATAAAATATACTAGCATGTATTTCGCTTGTATATAGTACAGGCATAATATAATATGATATTATGTGCATATAGGTACATGTTTATATAATTCCGTCGATTCACCTCATTTTTTTACTCATATTACTTACGTTGTTGCTGACACGCGCGCGCTCGGAAAGCTGTCCGCTGTAGAGACTATATTATTACACGCACACTATACATATATATATATATATATGTATCGCACACTTGTTGTTATAATTGCGGTCGCTTATGAATAGTTTCGATCAACTGTCGAGATTGCGGACACAGAGGACGAGTGGTCGACGGATAAAGTTTCCGTGTACACGTTGTGTTTTTTTTTTTTTTTTAATAGCTTGTCTATTTATGTGTGTAGGACGTAGGTATCTATGTATATACCTGCAATACCGTGTAACAATATACTATATTATGTATATGTACATAACCATATATATATATATATTATATATATGTTAAACGGAGCGTGGTGGCGCTATATTTATACCCATTAGGCATATCATTTAAATACCGATGCAGCGGGCTCCACGCGGTCTAGAGCAACACATTTTAGGGTCGTCGACTGCTGCAGCAGTTGTATATACATATATATGTACAGGTAAAACTGGACATAAACGAGTTAAACAGTTATATTTAAGTTTAATTTTAACTTTTTTAAATTTAATTTCCATTAACTTAAACCATTTTTACCCTTAACCATCATATATATCATGCAAATTATATTGTGCTCGTCGAGTGCGTATAAATAAATAAATACAATTAATTAGTACGATTTGTCGTGGAATAGTCTTATTTTGGTTTTTGCGAACAGTGGATGCCGTTGGCCTATATAAAATGTAGAGTATGACGCATAATGGAATTATGAGTATTTTTTTTTTATAGGGCTTATATAATAATTATATATAGTCATATGAAGTCATTACTCGTTAGTCAGCCCATTAGTCATTAAATAAGTTTAACAAAATAATATTATAATGGTTTCCGTTTATCTAATAGTGTTTTTATATGCTGTAAGTTTGTATTATACATCGTTTCATTTCTACGCGAAATTATCCTCACATTTTTACTGTAAAGTATTGTTTATAGCTTTATTTCAATAGTTAATTTGCTTGAAAGATTTTCATTCTATTTGTAGAGGACAATATTTGAAATCAAACCTATAGGTTACAATTTAATGTTATAATAATAATGGCATGCACCCGAACCGTACTTTAGTATAAAGCAGCATAGAAACTACCGCCGACCCAGCAGCACTCAACAAAAAACAACAACAAAAAAACAGTGGAAATAGTATTTGATTGTTTTAATCTAAGAACATGGGTTGATTTGTACGAAAATTAAACAAAACCATATTATTAGAGTACCTGCGGTAAACGGTTAATATATTGTTACTAATGACCCTGAGCATCAACGCGTTCTCAACAATTTGCACAGGATTTCGGAGAACAGGCGCGAGAAAGAGAGAACTAGAGGGATGAAAACAGAGAGCGAGTGAGTGAGTCGAAACAAAAGAAGTTATATATTATATTACCTATTAATTATTATATCGAACGATTCATAGTACTAACTATATTTGCGTACTAACAATACGAAACGTCTGGTGGGAGATAATATTATATTAATATACAATACGTATAATATTATAGGCTTGTGTGAGATTTGGGCCAAAGGTTTTTAGACTTGTAACATATTTTAATAATCAGCTATAATACCTAGGTATTATACTATATATGGGAGCGGGAAAATTAGAAACAAATGAAAAGTCCAAAGACCTAATACTCCAACGAACCATAGGAGTGTTGTAATAATATATATATATATATATATGTACTACTTACTGTTGGACTTGAATTTTAGACAATCGATTACGATCCACACACGCACACACACAAACCACTAGGCAGATCAGGGAGCAGATGTTGCGCTTTTGTGCGGTATTGTTCGTCCACCGGCGGTACAAAGCGATCAGTTTGTGCGCTTGGGGGGAGGGGAGGGGGGGTAGACGAACCGCGTACACACATAGGTATACTGTATATAAAGTATACCTATAAACACGTCTGACTGACTGACTGCAGCGCGGCTCGAGCGTACGAAACGAGATCAAAAGATTGTGCAATGATAATAATTATAATAATAATAATAATAATAATAATAAAAAACCAGACGTGAATGAAAATCGACCGACCGACTACCTCCGTGTGAGTGTGTGTGTGCGAGTGTATTGTCGTCGTGTTAACACGATTATTGGATGTAAATTAGTTATCTGCGAGCGCGCGAGCGTATATCCCGACAAAACTATACCACCCGAGGCACCGATCTACATTTTATATAATATATTATAATGTATATAAAAGCCGGTCGGTCTCGCGCGCACAGCTCTCTTCTTTATTATTATTATTATTATTATTATTATTATTTCTTTTATCGCGCCACGGGGGACTCGCGCTTCCACCCACACACGAGACGGAGACGGTGAGACAGTACCGCACGCCGAAATCGTGTAGTGTGCCCATATTATATACGTATATACGGGCACGAACGTAATATCATATACCTCAGCTATGTTACCATTATGTTATACCTGGTTACTCGCTGGTCGGGACCAACGACCGACCGTGGAAAATTGAAGAAACTGCAGGCGCACTGCAACGCATTCGTATTATATATAGGTACCGCCTGCAGTTATAGTTTTTGGCCATCATCGTCACCGTCATTTGAGCAACTATATACAGTGACATTTCTACGTTTACCTCTTAATTCAATTTGAGCGCCCCCAACTGCCTATAGATACAAAATGTTAAAAAAGAAACGTTCTTCCTTTATATTATAATTACGCCCATAAATAATATTATAATTTACATTAATTTATCGGTTATAATTAAAATAGTATCAACATCACTATAAAATGCCATAAGTATATAGTATACGTCGAAATTAAATTTGATGAGTTATTCGGCAAGCTCAATCTTACGGTTATAATGATTGTAAGAGTCAATCGCTTTGGTGGTATAACAACTTTATTGATTTTGATTTCGACTTTGATTGTGAGTCTTAACTTCGAATTATATGTAAACATTTTTAAAATGAATTAATTGTGTGTTTAATTATTTTCATATTAAAAAACTGCTGCATTTTTCATCATACTCACAACAATATTTATTACTTCTGATTTGGGCTCATTTAGAACGTACCCGAAAAAGATTTCGTCGGAATTCAAAAAGCATGACCAAACCTCTTAAAGGGTCAAAGTGTGTCTTATATATAGCAACTAAGCGTACTTTGTAAGCAGCTTCGTTACTGTAATAGCTATGCCATCGGTGTGTGAGGCTTATTCTATTTAATGTACACAATATACATATGAATAATCAAGCACATACATATTACATTACAAAAATTAACAATTATTTTGGTCTACAACATTTTTTTTGATAATTAAAATAATTTGTGAGACTTTAGTATGGCAAAAGGGTAAGTGCGAAGCGGCATACGAATAGCACTTAATACAATTACGTATAAGTAAACACTAATTCAGTCGGTGAAAGTTAAAACACATTACGCTAAAAAATCAAAAATAGTGACTTATGAATTAACGAAAGTATAAAAAATATAGATAATTTTATAAGTACACAACTATCGTTTTGAAATTAAGTGTAGGCGACATAGGTTCCTATCAATAAGGAATTTTGTAAATTATTTAAAAAACCACAATTATTCTTGGAAGGTGAGACTATTGCAGTCAGATAAAGAAATACGTCTTGGTGGATTCCCGGGGAATCGTAAGTTCCTACATGTGAGTTTTAACCTGCTACTCTATTATATACGTTAATTCCTACACATGACCTATATACGTTTCTACATGAATATAAAAATGAAACTTGTAATTCCTAAGAAGTAAAAAAAAAGGTGAGTACATAAATTCCTTAACTGCAGAAAAAAATATTAGGTATTATACTTAAATAATATAATCATATTTATTTTTTATACATTTTATAATTCAATATTTTATGTAATATTATAAGTTAAAAAAATATTTTATATTTTTTTGGTTGATAACGAATGTTTTTAAAATAATAATATTAATAGCTGTATTATATACATTTTTTGAAACAATAATCAGAATAAATACAAATTCTTTTTAAAAACTATAAGTAATAATCTATTACAAACTATTATAATTTATAACAAATAAGTAAAAATAGTTAATAGTACCTACACATTTTTTACTATAAGTTACAGACATGACGTCTTTAAAATATAAGAATTAACCAAATTGTTAATTTAAGATGTTTACCTAGGTAAATTAGGGCTGTCTGAAAAAACATACCTTTTTCATTTTGGCGCATATGGGCTGTACCCAAAACGAATTAATATTTTTTGGCGCAAATGGACGATGCCCTTTTATATTATAATATTAATTTATGAAATATAATTATGTAAAATAATATTTGCTTCAGTATTGTTTTTATCACGTAGGAACTAACTTACATAGGTACCTTTTTTTATCTGGAAGACACTTATAGTAACTTACATGTGTATTTTTTTTTTTAGCTGCTAGGTCTCCTGTGCGAATTTAGATTCTCCATTATACCCGCAGTAAGCTGGTTTGAAGAGAATATTGTGATATGATTTGGTTGGGATTTGAGGATTTGAATAAAGCGCGTTTGTGAAAATCGGATGTAATCGTTTTTTGTATGTTATGCAATTATTTATCATTAAATTATAATATTTAACACATATACATTACTGCACTACTACATTATAATATGTATTTATAACTAACTCCTCAATGACGAGGTACACGCTCGAACCTTCTGTACGTCCGAGTGGTCACCCCTATTTTGCCCCTTTTTTTAGTCATATTTTCTAAAGGATAATAAACAAAAAAAAATACAATTTTTCTTCGGCCGTTTCGTGGGTACAAGTACATGTGCGTATAGATAAATCGATTGATTTATGGGCTGCCGTCGTTCGGAAATGTCAAGGTCACCGCAGCACGGCTGTTAGAGCTCGAAAATTTAAATATTGGTTTATATACCTGCAGCCAAGTACTACTGCGGTACACACACACCGAAATCGTATGACGACTTAAACCGTACAGTTATTACGTCTTATACATATGTATATAATATATATAACAGACCATACAGCGGATGACGCCGAGGCGGTGTTATGTGGAGCACTTAAACAAATCGTGGGATCAGGATTCGGCGGGTATGTACCCCCCGGGGTGGTTAAAACGAAAGCTATACATACATATATATATATGACGGTAACCTCGTCATGGACCAGGTCTGGTCGTAAAATTATTATTATATATCCATATACTTATATAATCTCGTACTCATCATCGGCACTACACAATAATATAATATATACATATATATGTAGGTACATATTATAATAAATGATATATATTATAATATCTGTCTCAGCAGCGGAAAGGACACGAAAAGTCTATTATAATAATATATGTATATGGACGAACGGTGTTGCAGCAGTACCGGGTACGAGAGATTTTTTTTCCATTAAAAATGATTAAACGACTCGGACGTTTTTCGTAAGTCGTAAACAAAACGTTCGCTGAATACAATAATAATATCACACTCGAGAATATATTATTATAATGTATAATACCTATACATATATGCATAATAAGTGTCTATATATGTCTCTAGAATGAAAATATATATATATATATATATAATATCCTATTATTATTATAAATAAGATTATATTGGGCGATTGAATTTATAGTTTTAATTCGATTTAATATTCAATTTCGTACGTCATACCCATCATATTATACTATAAATATATATATATATTATGGATGCGATGGCGGCGGATGGGTTATAATAATAATAATATAAATAAATATACGACAGCGACCTTCGGGTGAACATCGTCGTATATTTGAATAAATATTTACACGACGTCTCTCGCACGTGCAGTATAGGTAGGTAGTACGCAATATTGGGGAAAAAAATTAATTTATATTTCGAATCGATTTTACCGGTCTCCGAAATTAATTCATAATTTATTTCCACCGCGGCGGCGTCGGCAGTGATAATAATAATAATAATAATAATATTATTATAATAGTAATAGTAATAGTGTAGTAATAATAATAATAATAATATATTATGGACTCGTATGCAACACCCCCGTGGTGTTCGGCCGTTGCGCACACGAATGCACAGCTTTCGGAGCTAAATAATAATAACGTATTAATTTAAATTTCGGAATAAAATGATTTGTACGAAATTCGGACGACAGAAAGCGGAAGTCTAAACTGGCGTGTGCGCCGCCCCGAGATTATAATAATAATCATATTATTAAAAAAAAAAAAAACAGTGAGAAAAAACCCAACCGCCCGTCGTCGTCTCGTCGTGTCGTCGCAATATTAATATTATACGCGTTAATATTATTATTAATAATGCCACGTAGGTATTTAATAATAATAATAATAATAATAATAATAATAATATAATCGCATTGTGTTGTATTGTATCGATGCGTACCTACATGGCGACTTACTCGTATTGATGCCGTTTTTTAGCGTCATTTAATAAATACCCTCGTCACGGTGGCGGAGGCGGCTGACGAGAGATGATAATATGTACACGGAACGCATACCTAGGTATAATATCATAAACTGTACATAGGTATACAAATAATATTAAATAGGTAACATAATGTACCTGCGAGGTACGCGTGTGTCGTTAACTATATCGATCGATGGTCATCGTCTGCAGCAGAGCATATAGTGTACCTGCCTATAATATTATGTGTGTGTATGTGTGTGTGAAGATGTGTTTATACCGAGTGATCGCCGTGTACCGTCATAAGACACTTTATAGATAATTTTCATTGTTTAAAAAACTATTGAGTTTTTTGCTTGAACACATAATTTCGACGCGACGTCGAGTGGTGAAAACACAAAAAACTTCTAAAAAAGATATTGCGTGTAATTTTTCAACTTTTCGACGACAACATGTAAGTGCTTTCGATTACTTACTCGGGCGTTACCCCGAAGCAGAATATTTTTCGAAGTCTTTCGACGCATGAAAAAACCGATTCGCAGTGTTTATGAGTTACAACTTTATAAGTATCGAGACTTAGATGAGAATAGTGCAGCAGCGATGGTACAGCTACGCAATAAAGCAGCGTAACCAGAAAATGTCAGTCCACTTCTCGGCTCGTCTAAACTTTAAATACTTAGAGATTATAAACAATAATGAACTACTCGTCAAAATTCCGATTAACTCCGAACAATATGTTGCATCGGTAAGTATCAAATTAAAAATGTGTGTTGTCGCTGAAAAAAAGTACCAAAACTGAACTATTATTGAAGATAAAAATCGAAAAATTCAAATTGTCCTCCAAAAAAGGTTGTTATATTGTCTTGCTCAGGAACAACGACTTAAAATCGTGCAAAAAAAAATATTTTCAAAAACTTCGGTGCTCGTTTTCTGAAATAACGATACTGTCTCGCTTTAAATGGATCATCCGGTATACATCATATACGTGAGTTAACTAGTTTACGGTCGTATATACTCTATTCGTTTTATGTGTTATTCTTGTACGTCTCAAACCCCTTTGCACGTTCCGCGAGCGGCTAATTATTGCGATTTGTAGAATTAATAACCGTCGCGTACGTCTGCCGCGCGACATGTCGCACACAACTTATAGGTACATGGCGATATATATATCAGTAAACAGTGAACGCGGCTAATCATTTATCCGGTTTTTACACGCAGACTGCGCATGTGACACGTCATAACGTACTATACCGACCAGCTATATTATGTGAAAAGTATTTAAGTTCCTACATACAGCCAGACATCTGAGCATTATAATTACTGTAATATACTCTAATTTCAATAGGAAAAATAAGAAAAATGTTTAACAAATAGGTACCACACACAATCGAACACACTTCTCACACACGGTGTTGGATATAGTAGGGCAGCAGTGGTTTGTTTCAATGGCCCATCAGGTTGACCTCCTAGATGTTCTGACTTTGTAAGGCAATACATTATTAATTAATAACTATTGAATAATATGGTCAAGGAAAAAAGTATTTTAAGGAAAAATTACCCTTACCCGTTTATTCTAGACTGCTGCGCGGACTCGGTCTTATCCCTACGTGTGACTTGAATTAAAATGAGGTGTCTAGTAGAAATGTTTAACTGTGTAAACTAGCTGAAATCATCTAATCAGCAGCGAAACGCAATAATATATAAGTACGGTCTTTGTCAAGGGCTTAGGGATGGGGAGGAGAGAGGAGAGGAGTGCAGAGTCACATTTGTAACAACCGTATTATAGTCTAACGACATTTTAAATTGGGGTTAAGATTTAAAAATACACTTTGTGGTTGCCCCCTCCCCCGATGACAAAGAATTGACATATTATGTACCTATGTATATACTATGTGCGACGTGTCTTCGCTCTCACGCTTATAAAAACATTACAATATTGTATTATCGACTACTGTAACCACTTGATAACTACGCCACGAACCGACAATGTCATTATAAATTATAATATTGCATCGGATTGTTCGGATAAAAAAAAAACCCGTGTCATCGTTTTCCCCGCAGCAGTTGGCAAACGTTTCTGCGTTATATTCACTTTATTTAATAATAATTGACACAGTATAAATAATGCTCTACTACAGAGTTCTCTTACATATAGATGTAGGTACTATATGAATTGAGTTCACTGTCTGTGTGTTGAAATTTAGGAGATTTTGCCAACCCTGCGAAACAGGTAGGTGCCGCAGCAGGGTGGGTGGTAATATTGTTTATCTTTGTTATTCTACTCATTATATCATTACAAGTTATATTATATTATGTATAACGTGCGTCGCGTTTGAATACATATGTGATGACTTCAGCGATCCTATCCGTCGCGGTGAGTGGTCGTACCTTATCTATACTGCTATATAACCACCACGCCTCACCATATTGTTATCACAATTATACGAGTCTTATGAAATCGGGATGCATCGATGTATTATATTATACCAGCTAAGGATCCCGCGAACATCGTTTCCCGCAAAAATGCCAACTTTCATTATGACTTAAGCTTGCAGGGGTCTCCAACCTACGGCTTAGAAATTATATATATACAGTAAAAAAAAAATGTCGATTGAGATAGGTAGCACCTGTACAAAATTCGAACTTTGGAAAACCCTTTCTTAGTGCACTATTACATTACGGTACGAAAATACGGTCCTAATGTCAAGTCCCTAAATATCGCATAGTTCAGGCATTTCGTTGATCAGCGTCAGTCAGACACGTTCGATTACATATAAATAACATATTATTAACGTATATATAAATGGATACAACATTCCCAACGTGAAGTTTAAGACGAGATCTCCATTTGTCCGTGATACATTTTAAATCGTCCGTGGAGATGATGATGGTAATATTATAAGTGTATTTCGATATCCCGGAGGAAAACGGAGTGAATGCAAAGTTGTATATAATAATATAATGCATTATATACAATGTTTAAAATTAAAGTCGTTTCTTGTGTACCGCCTGACAGATATAATGTGACCCCGATACGACAGCTACAGATATGACTTGATATCCATGGCTCTGTGTGTGCTATACGCGATCGCTAGGCTTTTCCGCACTTGTATTTTCGCAGGGCTAAAATTATCCTCGAATAACGAGAAAGCGAACTATTTATAGGTACCGTTTGAAAAATGAAAAGTGGATAACCATGCAGTACCTAATATACCTCTAAGCTATACGCCAATTGCTTCTCACCTTGGCTTACCCTTCTGGCTCGGCCACAGTGATTTATAGTATTCTAGCTCGTCCAAAGCGTCTTCGTGTCGCAGGTATTACATTCCTTGTCAGTCGATTGAACAATGATATCGATTTACCTGTAAAAAGACTCCCTGATCTGCTTCAAAGTTCCTTCTGCTTTATTTATTTCCACCGCAACTATATAATATGGCTTATGAGCCTTTAAGGAGTCTAATGTCGTCAAATTCTGCCATTAATGGTCTATTAATCTATAAACATTTGCAATTTCTACATACCTAATTAGTTATTGTTGTACTGTGCGTATTACTTATATGTATTTTATCATTTATTATACTATTCCTTTGTGACTTCTGTTATCTCAAATGTGCTATGTTCAAAAAGGCTCAGCCGGTAAAATAAAAATAAAGTATAACATACTCCTGCGGTAGAGTGATATGTAGTATAGAGTATGTTTCGACTCACAGTAGACGCCCGACTGATACAGATGAATATGACTCGATAGGATAGCTGCAGATGCAGTGACCGAAATCGATGACCCTTATACTTTGTGTGTGCAACCAGACCCGGTCTCCAGGACTTTCAGCACTTGTATTTTCGCTGGGCTCGTAATCCCGCAGAGTACAGAATCTTCGAAAAACGACCGAGTGTACTGCAGTTCAGGTACCGTTTGAAAAATGAAAAGTGGATTACCGTGCTGCAGCGTGGTATACAATATATGTAACCAGCATGTTTCGACACGTAATGACGTATTATTACGTTTAATATACGCGTACGACGTTGTAATATTATTATACTGCAGTCGTGCCCCGTGGGTAGTAAAATAATGGTGCGGAATGGACGATTTCGCTCGATCTATAATATATGTACTTAAGACGGGGCAGTGTTCGACTCGTACACACAAGCAGGTATATGTACAATATTATAATGGTATAGGCGCGAGGTGTATGCGTGCACATTGCAAGCGCATTTTCTTGGGAAATCCGCGACGGGGCATGTACGGCCGGGACCGAGTCATCATCGCCGCCGCGTATACCATCGCAATACTGAACACGTGAAACATCATATATAATACAATCATAATATTACCTAAAACGACCGGCACGCACGACGCATATATTTAATATGATATATTACGTACGAAACGATCTCTTCTCGCGCGCGCGCGCGCAAAAGCACTGAGCGGCGAATAGGTATATAGGTGTAGGTATGTGTGTGCTCCGCGGATGTGCCGTGCTGTGCAGCGGTGTACCCTGTAATTTGGTTTTGTCCGGCGAAAGAAGAAAAAATATATGAAGACTATTATATTATTATTGTTATTATGTATACGTATAAAAGTCGCAGCAGGTCGTGTGTGTGTGTGTGTGTGTGCAGTCGTCGAGTCCAGTTCACACGGTTCTGCCGCCGCCTCAGACTATTTGCAGTATATATATATATATATTGCAGACCGCCGGTGGACGTGTTAATTTTACGATTGCCCGGTAGTCCGTCTGTCGTATAATGTGTGTGTGTGTGTGTGTATATAGTTCATCGTATATATTATGTATACATATATGGTCGTAATAATATATATTATGATCCTTCTCCTCGGGTATATGTGCGCGGAGGCGTCGAAGACAGCGGCGCTACCGTTCGCGCCCGAAGTACCGAAAATGTTACAAAACGACTACATAATATATAATATAATGTAATATTATTATCGTCTTATTATTGCCGCCGAATCGCGTTTTTCTCTCTGTGCCCATTACTGGCCAAGTATTATATATACCTGAGATGTGTGTTAAACTATAGGTATAGCGAATGCGTGCGCGTGTGAGCATACAAGTATGAGTGTGTACCTATTATAATATTATATAGGTATTATGCTTCCTGCCCGCCGATAGACGATTGCCCGATCGCCCACAAACACTTTACCTACGTGTCGAAAAATATATTATTTTATACCTCCTAATGGCTGTACTATATTATTCTACAGGTAGGTATGGCCACGTAAAATACTATACCAGAGATATAAAAATGTGTGTAGTCGTACAGGTGACGTACAGGAATCCTACCAGATTTGGAGGAAAGAATAAAACGGCCTGAATTCTAATAGCTATATTGGCCGTTCCCGCCGAAAACGAAAAAGGTACGATTCCCGTGTCCACCAAAAAAAGTTTGGAAATCGAAGATTTTTTTATTTTTAAGCAATATAATATATAGTAGTATGTATTATTATCACCTAGGTACTTGTATTATTATTTATATATTTTTAAGACATCTTTAAAAACTCTAATTCATCTAGGTAGCCAATTATGGATAAAGCAAAGGACGCATATTATATTATAATAATAATATGCTTAAACCGATGCATATCTATTTGTATATGATATTAGATTTTTTGAATAATATTAAATAATAATATTTCCAGAAAAACGGCATTATTTGATTTTCAAAAAGTATGTAAACTTCGATTGTTGTTCTTCACGTTGAACTGTAAGCCTGTAGATATGAATATTATATAGCACTATAGCAGACACGGGGATCCAGATCAAAGATTTGGAGGAGGACAACAACTTTAAAAGAAATTACGGACAAATACGATTACAGTTTACAGTTCATTCTTAATTAATCCTAATATTAGTACACCTAATCTTAATGTAATACATAAATAAAGTATTGATTCTATATTAAAAATCCAAACGTCTTTTCATATTGTCGATTTTTCCAAAACTGTCAATTATATAATATTAAGTCAATATTTAGGTAAATTTCCCTATGAACACTTAGTAAACATTAAGAAGTAAGACGATCATTCCGCATTCTTGAGCGTAGTCAGGTTTTTGAAAAATAATACGTCAGATGGGGGGCTTAGAGGATCTTAAATTTAAATAAATATTAATTGTGCTTGAGGTATGGGTAATCGGTATGTATAATGTAAAATATTATTCGTGGAAGACGTTGTATTATATTTAACGTTTTAATTTTTAACAAATGTATAGTTATTTCTATATTAGGTGTATAAATGGTTTTTTATAAGTAAATTAATGTACCTAATTATATATCTGAGATAAAAATATTATAAGAAACAATTTGAGAAAAGAGAAGGTACAATATGTTTGGACGTGGCCGATTTGTGTGCTTATACGAGTGTTGTGGGTAACTATATATTATAATATAGTATATTGTAAACGGAAGTGAAGTCGTGTGTCAGGATAACAATGGCACGATAATCACAATATATAAAAATTATAACAAACGAATCTTGTTATATAATATGTTATATTTAACCTACTTAAGAAGTANTTTTATCATTTATTATACTATTCCTTTGTGACTTCTGTTATCTCAAATGTGCTATGTTCAAAAAGGCTCAGCCGGTAAAATAAAAATAAAGTATAACATACTCCTGCGGTAGAGTGATATGTAGTACAGAGTAAGTTTCGACTCACAGTAGACGCCCGACTGATACAGATGAATATGACTCGAGAGGATAGCTGCAGATGCAGTGACCGAAATCGATGACCCTTATACTTTGTGTGTGCAACCAGACCCGGTCTCCAGGACTTTCAGCACTTGTATTTTCGCTGGGCTCGTAATCCCGCAGAGTACAGAATCTTCGAAAAACGACCGAGTGTACTGCAGTTCAGGTACCGTTTGAAAAATGAAAAGTGGATTACCGTGCTGCAGCGTGGTATACAATATATGTAACCAGCTTGTTTCGACACGTAATGACGTATTATTACGTTTAATATACGCGTACGACGTTGTAATATTATTATACTGCAGTCGTGCCCCGTGGGTAGTAAAATAATGGTGCGGAATGGACGATTTCGCTCGATCTATAATATATGTACTTAAGACGGGGCAGTGTTCGACTCGTACACACAAGCAGGTATATGTACAATATTATAATGGTATAGGCGCGAGGTGTATGCGTGCACATTGCAAGCGCATTTTCTTGGGAAATCCGCGACGGGGCATGTACGGCCGGGACCGAGTCATCATCGCCGCCGCGTATACCATCGCAATACTGAACACGTGAAACATCATATATAATACAATCATAATATTACCTAAAACGACCGGCACGCACGACGCATATATTTAATATGATATATTACGTACGAAACGATCTCTTCTCGCGCGCGCGCGCGCAAAAGCACTGAGCGGCGAATAGGTATATAGGTGTAGGTATGTGTGTGCTCCGCGGATGTGCCGTGCTGTGCAGCGGTGTACCCTGTAATTTGGTTTTGTCCGGCGAAAGAAGAAAAAATATATGAAGACTATTATATTATTATTGTTATTATGTATACGTATAAAAGTCGCAGCAGGTCGTGTGTGTGTGTGTGTGTGTGCAGTCGTCGAGTCCAGTTCACACGGTTCTGCCGCCGCCTCAGACTATTTGCAGTATATATATATATATATTGCAGACCGCCGGTGGACGTGTTAATTTTACGATTGCCCGGTAGTCCGTCTGTCGTATAATGTGTGTGTGTGTGTGTGTATATAGTTCATCGTATATATTATGTATACATATATGGTCGTAATAATATATATTATGATCCTTCTCCTCGGGTATATGTGCGCGGAGGCGTCGAAGACAGCGGCGCTACCGTTCGCGCCCGAAGTACCGAAAATGTTACAAAACGACTACATAATATATAATATAATGTAATATTATTATCGTCTTATTATTGCCGCCGAATCGCGTTTTTCTCTCTGTGCCCATTACTGGCCTAGTATTATATATACCTGAGATGTGTGTTAAACTATAGGTATAGCGAATGCGTGCGCGTGTGAGCATACAAGTATGAGTGTGTACCTATTATAATATTATATAGGTATTATGCTTCCTGCCCGCCGATAGACGATTGCCCGATCGCCCACAAACACTTTACCTACGTGTCGAAAAATATATTATTTTATACCTCCTAATGGCTGTACTATATTATTCTACAGGTAGGTATGGCCACGTAAAATACTATACCAGAGATATAAAAATGTGTGTAGTCGTACAGGTGACGTACAGGAATCCTACCAGATTTGGAGGAAAGAATAAAACGGCCTGAATTCTAATAGCTATATTGGCCGTTCCCGCCGAAAACGAAAAAGGTACGATTCCCGTGTCCACCAAAAAAAGTTTGGAAATCGAAGATTTTTTTATTTTTAAGCAATATAATATATAGTAGTATGTATTATTATCACCTAGGTACTTGTATTATTATTTATATATTTTTAAGACATCTTTAAAAACTCTAATTCATCTAGGTAGCCAATTATGGATAAAGCAAAGGACGCATATTATATTATAATAATAATATGCTTAAACCGATGCATATCTATTTGTATATGATATTAGATTTTTTGAATAATATTAAATAATAATATTTCCAGAAAAACGGCATTATTTGATTTTCAAAAAGTATGTAAACTTCGATTGTTGTTCTTCACGTTGAACTGTAAGCCTGTAGATATGAATATTATATAGCACTATAGCAGACACGGGGATCCAGATCAAAGATTTGGAGGAGGACAACAACTTTAAAAGAAATTACGGACAAATACGATTACAGTTTACAGTTCATTCTTAATTAATCCTAATATTAGTACACCTAATCTTAATGTAATACATAAATAAAGTATTGATTCTATATTAAAAATCCAAACGTCTTTTCATATTGTCGATTTTTCCAAAACTGTCAATTATATAATATTAAGTCAATATTTAGGTAAATTTCCCTATGAACACTTAGTAAACATTAAGAAGTAAGACGATCATTCCGCATTCTTGAGCGTAGTCAGGTTTTTGAAAAATAATACGTCAGATGGGGGGCTTAGAGGATCTTAAATTTAAATAAATATTAATTGTGCTTGAGGTATGGGTAATCGGTATGTATAATGTAAAATATTATTCGTGGAAGACGTTGTATTATATTTAACGTTTTAATTTTTAACAAATGTATAGTTATTTCTATATTAGGTGTATAAATGGTTTTTTATAAGTAAATTAATGTACCTAATTATATATCTGAGATAAAAATATTATAAGAAACAATTTGAGAAAAGAGAAGGTACAATATGTTTGGACGTGGCCGATTTGTGTGCTTATACGAGTGTTGTGGGTAACTATATATTATAATATAGTATATTGTAAACGGAAGTGAAGTCGTGTGTCAGGATAACAATGGCACGATAATCACAATATATAAAAATTATAACAAACGAATCTTGTTATATAATATGTTATATTTAACCTACTTAAGAAGTATATTATATTTATTACCATGTTATATTACATTTACAATTATCACCACAGAGGCATTTTGAAAAATTACGAGGGAGGTATAGTGCAACCAGGGCACAGACTAAATATAGTTTAATATAATATATTCCAACTATAAAAAGCTGACTAATTCGGTAATTTTTACTGCAGTTAAAAAAGCTCAAGTCCAATTAGGCTTATGTGTCTAACTACATGATATATAAATATTTTGTACTTTGTAGGTATATTAAAATATTAGTTATAGGTGGGGGCATGCTCATGGGGGGATAAGGGTGTCAAATCTCTCCTTTTGATTATTTTAGTCATTTAAAATATATGATAAAGCAATGAAAGTATATTAATTACTGCTATATGATGTGGTCTGAGAGCAGTAAAAAAATTTGTATCTCACCTCCTTTCAAAAAAACTGAGCACGGGTTTATAGATTCCATACTATGTATAAGAAAGTTTAAAATATCATCCAGTATTTCCGTATGCGTTAGAAATTTAGGCTGAATTTATAGTGGCTATATTAAAATACTTATACGTAGCAATAGGTACATATTATATTATATTATATTTGATTCAGTTACAACGAATACACAATGGGAGGCTATCATTGCGGTATGTGTCTCTACGAATTAAATTCTTCCCATCTCATTTTCTCGAAATACGAAATGCGAATACCAAGTGCCTATGTTTAAACATTTAATCATAATAAACTTACTGGAATTCATAGGTGGGGGCACGAGGACCTCAGATTCAGCCACTGAACTTTTTTCGGTCAGCCACGGCCGCCAAATATTGAACTATGGACCGCAGTGAATTTTACTTCTATCAAATTATATTTACTCTATTTACATACAATGGATTATATAATTTATAATTAAAAACTGTTTTTTAGAAAATATGTAGAAACGATTCTACAGCCCACCTCATCAAGAAGATCCTTTACAACTAAAAAAAAAAAAAATTTTAAATTTTGTCTACGGCGATAATTTGCAGTGTCCCTTATTGGAAAACGAGCCGGATCAAACTCATTCTGCCTCTGAAATAATGCAAACGAATTCTAATATTCCTAGGAGGCCGTACCTATATATATATAGAATACGAACAATACTGCAGCACCGATAACCATCATAATAATATAATAGTATATTGTCCATATTTTATACTGCTCATGACTTATCGAAATTGCCAGTAGCTCAGCTTATTTCAAACTACACGCATACAGTGCCGGCCTGCACATGGTCTACATTATATGATATCATTGCACCTTCCTGTATACACCTACGACTGCAGCTAACCGCGAGTGTCTGACACGCAACATTACAACATTTTACAATGCGCATTACAATATATTTTATGCATTTCACGTATTATACGCGTACGACGACGTATACGTACGGGCACACTACTGCCTATAGACATATTATTATATATTATTATATTATTGTACACACACACACACACACACACACACACACACACAGTATTATATTATTGTGATTATAAGCGGAGAACTACGGCGAGTGGAGGGACTGCCGAAGGATATTCACGCCCCGACCTGGACCTGGCCCTCCGTCCGGCCGAGATATCGCGAGCGCGTCATTAAAACGCTCGGCGGAACACATAAATAAAACATAATATACACCGCACCTCGCATGATGTATATATATATATATGCACTATACACCTATGGGTAAGCTATTTACAATATATAATATGTATATTGTGCATGTACGGTATTGTTCCGTTTTATTTATTTTTTTACGCTCTCCCCCCGCCTGCACCCCCTTCGCCCTTCGTCACACGACTAGCGTTTGAATTTCTATGCCCGCGTGCGTACATACATATTATGTCGGGCGAGATTTCCCTCGAGAAACGCGTATCGCACCAGACTCATACGGTCGCACGACGATATTATCAGCTAGATTACAATGATATATGCGTATTATTTTATATTGTATTATTATAATATACTCCACACGCAGCGGTCCATTTAACGCGCGCCGCGAGACACTTGTTATTTCAGAAAACTCCGAGGTTTTTTTTTAAAAAATATTTATTTTACGTAATAAACTTTTCAATACGGTCGTTTTTATAAGACAACATTTTTTGGAAAAAAATTATATTTTTACTGTAGGTACTAATTAATCCGTTATCGATTGCTTACGTTTTTTACCTCATAATGCGTATATCATACATATTTTTTGATTTCATTTTCTGAAGAATGTTATTCGGGGTATTTCGATCTTTAAAAAACAAAATTTTGGACTAGTGTCCAGTTTATTAGTCGTTACCTTTATGTATTTAAAGTATTTAATCGAAAAACGCTAGAACATGAAAATTAAAAACAAACATTTATAGTTAAATTTAGGGATGTTTAAGGCTATTGCTTAAAATGTTTAGATTGATAGTAAAACATGTAAAATAATTTTTTTTCTTTTTGCAGAATTTTAATATTATCTAAGAAAAAATAAAGATGAAAATAAAATATGTGAAATTATATTTATCGAAAAACAAAATTTTTGTACGAAGTATGTTGTGAACTGAAAAGTAAAAAAAAATAATAATAACAATAAATTAAAAAGTTACTGATTAAAAAAAGTGTAGATATAGTAAAATTATATTTTTTTTTTTTAGAAAAGATTTATTTTTTAATCTTTAAAAATTTTTTTTCAAAGACGTTTGTTTAGGTATGTAGTTTTTGAAATAATGATAGTGTGTTGTGGTAAATGGATCACGCTCGGCATCAAGACACTAGGCGGTCTATATAATATATTATTACAATATTATAATAATAAATATTTCATCATTTGATATTATAATGATATATTGTGCATAGATCATTAAAATAAACTAATAGGCACGTTTTATCGATCGGTCGTCATCGGCGTGTACATCGATTATATTATATTTGTCTAGTACGAATGTTTACCTACCTATATAATAATAACATAATATAGTGTTTCGCCACACAAACGGTTTATGTATGATATTGTAATTTATGTACAGTCTGATTTTTTTATTTACTAGGAAATTATTTTTTTTTTTTTAACGTACTACGTTTATCGCGAGCGCATGACAACTGCATGCCAGTTTGCATTATAACGATAATAATATATAATATGTGATATTATCATAATATTCATAAGGTTTCGTAAGCACCGTTTCCAGGGATAAACCACCGGCGATCATAATATAGGTATTATTACCATAACAAAATAAAATATTAAAATATCATTGTGATATTGTATCGTGTCAAAAACCAAAACTCGAGCAGAATTGCAATTATACGTAATATCAGGGAACGACGAGTACGCGGAATTCTATCGACGACGACGACGACATATTATTATTATTATTATCATTATTATTATATGACGCGCGGATAATTACGAAACTAATAAAATGTAGTGAAAGAAAAGAAAGACAGAAAAAAAGAACAGTAAAAAAAAATGTAGGACGTGGTTTTCGCGATCTCCTGCGTCGCAGCGGTTTATAATTATTATTGTTATTATATTGTCTTGTTGCAGTGTGCCGTCTTACGAGCAATACGTAACCCGATCCGCGTGTCTCTCGTCGCATTCAAAAAAATCGTTTGTACTTAGACGGGGACACTACATTGATGATGATAATAATAATAGTATGAAAAAAAAGCAATAATTACATCGCAACCGCGATTTCACGTCGAAATCCACCGCACGTGGAGACGAAAAGACTCCCGCAAGAATACTATTACATATGACTTCAGTATTCGAACTCGCGGGAGAAATCGCAAAAACGTCCGGACGACAATATCAGTCGAAATCTATAATCAAGATATTAATATTATAATATGATCATGGGCATTAACGAGTTTAAAATTTTATGTCGAGTTTAAAAAAAAAGTGTATTTATTTAATTTTTACTCATTAACCTTAACTATAAGTTATACATATATTTCTGGGTTTCTGGTAATATTTATTACTGCAAACTATTCATTTATTTTTCGATCAACGTGTGAAATCAATCAGGTATAATATAATTGCATATAAAATGTATTTACCATACATACATATCCGTTTAAGTTAATTTAATTTGTTTTAGATTGTATTTTATATTTTGGGACATTTCAATCGATTTTGTTTTCATGACTAAAAATATGTTTGGTGTGAATCGTATTTTTACTAGAAACCAAAAACTTCGATAAAGTACTATATTGTATAGAAAAATAAACTGTACAACCACTGTGGACGTTATATAGTTTTGAGTCAGTGAAAAAATTAAGTAAGCTAGTGTTATAAACAAAAACAAAATAAACTGTTTTTAAATACTTAATAACAGGTTAAATAAATTGTAGTTCAGTGAACGTACGACATGGCAAATTTTCGTTTACTAGTTTCAATACTTCAATAGTGTGCTATTAGTTTTGTTTTTAAAGTTGAATATTATCAAACTTCATTTAAGAACATTATCTGTGCTAAAGCATCAGTTTTTAATTTTTATTCGATATTTTAATCTTCAAGCGAGATATGAGCATTTTTATATTTTAATTTGTGATATTTCACATACTTATCTATACGTCATCTTGTTTGAAAACTAAGACATCGAAAAAATCGGCGATATGTCACAGGCAATGTCCTTACCTAAAACTTTTGTAATGTTGAAACTAGTGAACGAACATTTTCCATACCGTGCGTTTGTAAGACGGAGACAACAAACTCTCGCGGACAGCGTTCTCCTTACGCATTTAAAGGTATCCAAAAATTAAACCAACTTTAATTTTTTCTTATTAATGCATATTATATTGAATTATTGTAGAGTTAAAACATTCAATATAACTCTACCGGATTTGAACGAAAATCCTAGATATCTATATATTATAATGTTGTTACACGGCGACGACTGATTTTGTTTCCAATCGTCATTTTACTTGTACAATGCACTCGTCTCTCTGTCCCCAGCCCGATCCAGTTTTGATCAAAAAACAAAATATTATATCATTATATTGTTATTATTGAGTTGAAGCTTACCTATCAGACATTCCTATATTATTACAGTCGTATTATATGGCAACCCGATGCGATCCACAGTGTCGTCGAAAATAGGTGGGTAGGCATACGCGATGTGGACGCGCTCATTTAAAAAAAAAAAACTATATTCTACGATACGATGACACGCGAGCTGAGGCCACCGAAGATATAATATTATATAGGTGGGCGCTCGAGCTCGCGTTTGCACGCGGTCGTCTTTGCTCAGTGCATCTGTTGAAACTACCATCACGACACGTATATTCGTATATAGGTACACATAATTATTATTAAACATATTATAATATGCATATTATACGCGGAAAAGAGAGAAGATACGAATAATAATAATAATAATAAAACAATTTATTAGCAGGAATAATCGTTTGGAGCGCGCGGCGTAGTATGTAATATAGAAACTGCTACAATATGTATTTTAGAATATTACAAAACGGCATTCCACACAGAAAAAAAATAAATAAAGAAGAACTCTTCTGGCAGATGAACCAGTTTGTGGTTTAATGCCACCGCATCTTTTTGTATCGCTTTTTCCACTTTTTTTCGTGTGACATTTAAAAAGCGTACCAATACGCACACTCTCACACTCACACAAGTATATATGAACCGACGGACGGATGGAAAGAAGATCGAGTAAAAACAAGCAACAAGCCCGCCAACTCGACTTCTTCTTCTTCTTCTTCTTCTTCTTTTTTAAATAATTGATTGACCTTAAATGTTACATCCATTTTTGAACGACCATAACGGATTCAAATTTCATGAATAAACATATATTATATAGATATGGGTACCTATAATATACATATATGCTCGCGAGCGTTTATATAAAAATCTGGTTTATATATCGAACGGATTATATCGTCGTTATCATCGTTATTATAATATATTGTATGCATCACGACGGCGCGGCGACGAGGAAAACGAGTCCGACTACACAGAGACACGACGGACACGATGAGTCGGGTAAATTATAAGGAATGAGAAAAAAAAATTCTAGTTGTAATACGCACGGCGTGTATAATATGTAAAAGAATTTCGCACGAATACCTATATGTGCATGTAAATTGTAATGTTTCTTGCCCCCTCCCCTCGACAAACACCGCACTAGCACAAACACAAACGTGGACGCAGATAATATTATGAATGTATACTATTTTAACGTTAAATAGATCAACAGGCGTTCCAATCGCTCTCCGTCTTGCCACTTCTGCTGCACCCTGCAAGTGCAGGTGCATAATATTATCCAGCTGCAACACATTTCACAATGACGTAAGAATCGAAGCTGCATGTAAAAGACAGTAGTTAGCAATATATAGACTAAAGTTTGGTAAAACTATCAACGCGTCTAAACTTACAAACTTTCAAATTTCACTAAAGCTTATATTATATTTAAAATGTATTCTTATATTATACACACATACCTCATCAACCAAATTACATGATCAAGCATTTTTTCTTTTTTAAGCACTGCTTGTACAACACTTAAGTCCAGCGTTTTATATTATTATGAATTGTGCTGCAAATATTTATGCAGTTATTTTTAAACTTATTGTACTGCAGTGTATACCGCTTTCTATAATACTTATACACTATTTAATACGGAGTAGGATAGAAGAATATTTGAGCTGATATATCTATAGTCGAGGGACATCATCAGTGACCAGTTTTCAGATTTCATTGTAAAAATGATATTTATAATTTAATTACGTCTTTCAAATAATATAATATATACCTGCTCAGTGCTCAGCCAAATCGTGTATACAAACTATACAGTGCGCCGGTACTGGTTCGATATTCCACCTCTCTCTGCAGCGGACTCTCCGACAGCAATGTTGTCATCGAGAGTTTGACAAACGTTGTTTTTACTTCCTATCGGGGACCAACTGAAAATTATTAGTTATGATAACTATAATAATATGTACGACTATAATAACAATTATGTATAAAAACAATAATTATTGACTCCACCAACAAGTTACACGTCAGTCGTTTTTTCGCATAAATTGTTTCGTAATAATTATCGCACTTGTTCATACAATAATATTTCGTCGGGATAATCCTATAACGATAAGATTATAAACTGCAGTTGTACAGTTGTACGCATCATACGATGTTTGCGGTTTGGATCTCGCGATAACAATTTTTTCAAATGACATTATTCAGGTTTCTTGATTAATATCTATGTATATCTGCTATGCCTCATATATACACATTTAGCATAAAGTCAAATAGGTCCGTAGTATATATTATACGGCTGTATTATATTACCTATCTACATTAAATTAATATTTAATTGTTTTGCCGATGACAAAACATTGGCTTGGTCACCAGCTATTGTTTTAAACCACAAGCGAACTCTCAACGGTTAAACACTAGCTGCGGTTTAACCGTGTGATTTTAACATCGAGAAATTTTTTTTCGAGAACCTATGGTCTTCATATTCTAAATATTTGGCTTGATATTATTACGGTTGTAATAATACCGTAAAGCAGTGGCCTATCTATGGGGAGGAAATGTGCCCTGGAATTGTGGAGGGGATGTATCGTTATTTGCCATCAACTGCAGATTTGTCAACCGAAGACATTTTTAAACCTTGTAAAATAAAGAAACGATTCAATATACATATATATATATATACATTATACTGCATTTATAAGATATTAAAAAAGATGTTTTTCTCAATGCATTGCATACATGATACATGACACATCATAACAACGTTTATTTCACGTTTCTCATGGTGTATAATATGTTGACGTACGTATGTCTACGTTATCACATTATATCTGGGTTAAAAAATTAATTCAATAATATTTTTTCACGAATTACAGGATTGCCATCACATTTTTTTTAAAAACAAGTTATAGCACCTTTTTTATGAACTCTTATGCACATAGGTAGTAACTTCCTTAATATTATTTGTTATTTAATGATACGGGTGAGTATATCTGCCGAAGATTTGTTTCCGAGCCATAAAATGAGTTTTAAGACTTGACGCGTGTAAAAACCAACAATTAGTTTATATGCGATATCGATCCCGGCGAATAAATTATTTCTTCCTTAGTTTTTTACCCTGTTATAGGCCACCTGTGCATAGTATAGTGGCATTGTGCAGGACCTTTAAAGTGTTGCAGTAAATACGAGCTGGTCTATAACAACGCTCGAAGACTATAACATATTTTATTTTACGCGATAAAACTGAGGAAAAAAGTACACACAACAAATCACGGTGGATTAAGCAGGTGCCCCCCGGTTGACGGCGGAGATAGCTGGTAGGTAGGTACCTGTGGGTAATATCCTAAGAATCACGCGGTTAAAAAAAAAATGTATAAAAAAATATTATTATTATAATAAACTTACAGTTTTTTTTTCCAATCCTTCGCCTGCATATTTTTCTCCCTTACCCGCACCTAACCCGTCACGTTTTTATCGTCGCGATATTAATATTATACACTCGAGTATGCTATGTATTACATATAAGTACCTATACACATATGTATATATAATATTATGATGTGCGCTGTATATACACTAATATAATATTATGTAATATACTACTATTACTTATATCGGTGTACATAAATATAAGTATACAATCCTACCTCCGAGATCGAGATGAGAGGTATAAAAAAATATTCAACCGTAAAACACTTAATAATATATTTAATTTTCAGGTGGAAATCGCGCTTATATATAGTTATAATTCCATCGCCCGGACAGTATAACTATTTACAAATGGAATACTAATTACATTTTTATAGTATGAGCGTCGTAAATAAGAAATACTACTCGAAAATATAGATTTATGTCGTTCGGGATCGCGAGCGTAAAAAATCGCACTTTATACCACGACGATGACGACGACGACGACGACGAATAGGTACACAACGGCCGTATATAATATTATAATATATTATCTAATGTAATAATATTAAACATAAATATAATAATATATACCTAGGTATAATAGCTAACCTCGATAACGGGTGCGCGGTCGCGACCGCGTTTACTTGTACCAAATCCCATAAAAATAAATCAAAACTTAACTACACTACCATTTTTTATGGCCGATGTTTAAGGGAAAATGTGTAACTTATACTATACTCACACGTCTGTGTGCGCACACTTATACTTTATAATGTGCACGAGCCAGTGCGATAAGTGATAGAATATTGTACGTATGTTATAAATTATAATGCCTAAGTATATTATAATAATAATGATAAGTTTAATATAAATTATAATACCTGAGTATATATTGTAATAATAAGTATAATATAAATTATAATAATAGTAATATACGGACGCGGTGGCTCCGCATACGTTTACTTTGCATACCATAATATTATAGGTAGGTATGATGTGCACGATAAGCGACGATAGTGCGGCTATAATATTATAAAAGACGGTTTACATTTGACAAATAATTTAGAATTTAATGTACTTTTTAAATTAAACATACCACAATAATACGTAATAATGTAATTTTATCGTTACACATACGACCAATAATCAAAAGTATCTGTAATTTAAGAAATGATTACTAACATGGAGGTGTAAGCATAATAATTATAGTTACAACTTTTGTTACCAGTTACCGATGGGGAAGTCCATATGATCCGCAATATTATTTTTATTGAACATGTAATTATACAACAAAAAATTATACAAAATACAATGTTTAAAATGTTTGTATAATATATGTAATTCGATATTATTAACTTTTAAGTATTGGGTAGGTAATGTCGTAATATTAAGTAGATATTCACATAAAAAACAAAAATGTATTTATAATATGAATAATCAAATTCGAAACCACTAAAAAAAGAATAATATGTTTAATAACTCAACTCGGGACGTAATTTGTGAGCTCCGATATACCGCGTGTCCACAATAACAGAAAAAGTTAAGTAATTGCTCATGCGCAAAGCGCAAAATATAAAAGTTAAAACATTGCAAGTTATACATAAGAATTATTATGATTTAATATGCAGTGATGGTTCTCGATCTTTATATATACACGTATCACCTACACAATTTGAATATTTTCATATACCACCTGACCAAATAACCTTGTTTTTGCTTATCGAAATTGTATACGTTTTTTTACATGTACTGAATTTTATTCTATTAGGAACTACAAAGTGGTGATGATATTTAGCGGTGTTAAATGCACAAAAATAATATTAAATATGTTCGATTATTGTTATTAATATCAAATAAACCAAATAATATTTAATGTGACTAACAATTTTTTCAGTCATTATCATTCCATTTTTTTTTTTTTTATAAAGTGAAATTTGCTTAGTGTACTTACCACCCACGAGCTTTCCCCTTATATTACCACTTATTGTGCGGTCCGCATTTCACAGGTTGAGAAACACTGGTCTTATAATTTAGTCTCATGTGCCTCGAATAAAATTCAAAAATATATGTATGGCACTGAGCAACGTAAGTAACCGAGTAATATAGTGTACAGTATTTTTGTGGGCACACTGTATACACATGGGTGCGTATCGACGCATCTATGCACTGTGGGTATTTATATAATATCACAAAATGGGTAAACGTTCAATGTCGCGGGTTGCGTTAACAATCGCACTGAACATTTATAATTAATGAATCAATATTGTAGTAGTGAGCTAATTATATTATACTGTGGTCCCTCGTAGACATGATTGATAGTGCGGCCCACCGTGATTGCGCAGCTCCGCATTAAGTTTTAACGAACCGACAATCAATTTTTTATTTTTCCAACGGTATCGATCTAAGTTATAAAAATCGTGAAATTAGTAGAGTCGTTAAGTAGGTATCTGGTACCTAGCCATAAACGCGTATAATATGGATGAGGAACATACGACGCGACGTTTGGCCATGCAGATCGTATCGTATTAATATTGTTACGGTCGATTTCTCCGATTTGTCGCTAATTTTTTTAGGAACCATTTTTTTTTTTATCATTTCATTGACATTTTGCGTGTGAAGCAGCCTACTTTTACTCTCTCGAGCGAAATTCTGAGTTTGCTAAGAAATCCAAGAAACGTGGTCCGCGAAAAATTTGCATAATAATAATATATACAGGGTGATTCATCAAGCATGCTCACCCCCAGTTTTTCCTTTAATAATGAATTTATTCAAATTCTGATTTTTAAATTTCTTAAAAATACATTTAAAGACAATTATTTCAAATCCATGAATTCTTTTCGACACCTCAAACTGCAATATCCTGGGCAGAAAAGTGTCCTTCGAAGAAAAAAAGGGGTTAGCTTGCTTGGTGAATCACCTCGTTGATGCTTACATAAATATATTATACACCGAATGTCTGGGCACACTCAATAACTCGGTTAAGTACTTATGATATTACTCAGTACTTTTACACATTATTGAATTCTGTTCGCGAGACACGCGACTCTAGGCTATTTCAGAATCATAAATTCCTATGACTGACAAGAAACTCTTGAATTTTGCTCACGAGCAACAACTTCACTATTTCTGTGTACCCTGTTTTCCAGGACATATGTTATAATAGGTGGGTACATAATATATATCTCGATCGAATATATATCACTAGCTCGGTGTAGCCCATTGTAATATTCAAATAGATATACCTACGTCATATTATAGATTAAAATATTAAGCTAGTATATATATTTTAACCTAAGGTCATACTCAAACTCGAGTTGTATTGGTTTGCAAATTTGCAATATTATTAGCTGCTATAATAGACATATTATACCTAGGCACCTAATATGTTAAGTAAACGAGTTCTCGTTAAAAACACGTTTATGTAATAGGTAATTAGCCAAGTGTAATGTTTTTCACCCGCCGACAATTTTATTGTGTACTAGAGTATAATATATAGGTAGCTTATAATCGACGTATTAATTATTATTTTCTTTTAAATAATTATTATTTAGGATGAATATTCGTTTTAATAATCTATTGTCGACAGCGATCCAAGGCCGTCGAGCAGTAACGATTATTCGTACCAGTCGTAGACCAACAATCATATAATGTGAATGAAGACTAATATCATCATCATGTACTGAATGATTTTTTAAGCATGCTCACCCTATTTGTGTGCTTAAATTATGCATTGGTATGTTCAAATTTAGATTATTGGAATTTTTTAACATACTTGAAGACCATATTTTTGAACACTTGAGATTTATTTTGTACCATTTAAGGATGATCCTCCGATAATACAAAAAAAATAGGAATCCCCATTTTACTTTTAATTATTCAGCAGATTTGTCCTTGATGAATAGTTTTTAACGTATATAATTTTGTGTAGTAATGATAATAACGTCTATGGTAATGGGTTATCTATCCTTAGCCTAAACATTTTAATAACTCAGAAACTACTCGTAAGAATTTTGATTTAGATACATCAAAGTTTTCCGAAAAATAAACCACTAAATAATTTTCAGTAATAAAGTTGGAGAAGGGGTTTTTATTTGAAAAACAAACGTTTGTATCACCACCGGAGAACCGGACACTTCTTAAGTAGTAACAAAAAATGTTAATAATTTGAAAATATGTTCTTAGGTATACTTTGAAATTTCAAAAATCTGTATTTGAATGAATGTACTACCCTTTGAGGGGGAAAATGGGGGTAATCGTGCATTAAAAAATCGCCCTGTATAGCCGTAAAGGTAATATTATACATTACATTCATAAACATAGGGACTTATAGGCGTGTTAAAGAGTTAGATATACTAATACGGAATACTGCGATGTGTGTCCACAAATGTGTGGTCGGGCACGCGGGCAACCCGAAAATAAGTATTATTACCCATTCCGGAACCGGTATTTTTTTATTATTATTTTTTTTTATTGGGATTTAAATGTTACTCATTATAATTATCATTATTGTTATTACCTATAGTTAATGAAATCTCGACGTTTGTATACGCATAATATATATGAGGTAGGCATGTATAGCTGGTATATATTGTGTAGAATGTACATGTTTATAGGTATTATATCTCTGAACATTTAAAAATAATAATACCTAATATGTACCTCTGGGAACGTGAATTAATTATTTTAATATACTTTGTAAGTGGTCTGGTGGTATTTCGTAAATAGCATCAATTTAACATCTGCACCGTTTATCTGCATCGAGTAATCGAATTATAAAATGCACACTTCTATAGTTTCTGGTTGAAAATTATATCTATAGACTATAAGTAAATTTTTCATGGCGGCAGTCGGACAGCGATTGTTATTGCACTAATCTGCATAATATACTCACGTCCGGTCTCGATTTGAAAAAATGAACAATTTTATTTGACCTTACACTATATATTAAAATAATAGTGAATAGGTAGCAAATTCATCGAATGTTTGAAATTCTATATTATGTTATTTGATTAGGTACGGTCATGGCGCCGCTCATCGAGTAATCTAAAAATGTCATGCATTGCAATGTTTCAAATTTAAATAACTACCTACTAAAAAAGTAAGTCGTTTGCAGAACAACTATAATAGTATTTTATAATATAAGTTTATGAATGACGAATGCTCACATTTAATGTTTTTACAAAAAAGTGTTGTCAAAATTACACTGTGTTATAGTTTTATATCCGGGCGGACAAAGAAGTAAGCGGTGTTACCTATATACATATATTATTTTTTATATATGTATAAAAGTTATTAAAAATCCAAAACCGTTTAACACGTAAGAACCCAAAATCGATGTTAATGAACAATATACAAATAATCAGCCAGTGAAGTCGAAAAAAAATTTACAACAGTGTATCTAAATATATACTTTAAACAAATTTAGTAAAGTAGGCAGATTAAAAAGAATCGATTTTATTCGTCACTTATCAATTAGCCGGAGAGACGAAGTAATGGACAAAATTAACTGGGAACTTACTTATAATAATCAGACAAATAATATTTATTTAATCACCAAAAATTAAGTATGGGACGTTTGAACGAAGGTTACGACCATAATATATCTGCTGTATGACTAGCTGTGTTCCGAATATAAAAAAGCAAATTAATATCGTTTTATCGTATACGTTTCATACGATGAATAATTATTAATAACAAACATCAGCATTCGGACGGAAAAAAATAATTTTCATTGTCAATATTTAAAGATATTTTCGTTGCAATTTACAATTTGTATTCCGCATAGATCAACAGTCACACCTCACACTCGACAGTTGTTTTTACGACTCTTTTCCTGTTTTAACATGTAAACTATATAGCAATATAATATATAGGTAATATTAATGATATTAAATAATAACAAAACAAAAGTAACATTAAAGGGAAATAACTATAATATGCAATATTGCGATTCGTATTCCTAAAAAAATCCAAATTGTTGTTTTACTTGATTATAATTTAAAATAAATGCCTCGCATATTTACCTTTACGCCACAAGTTTAATGTTTATAGATGCACTTCACTGCATCTGCTGTAGTTAACCTACAAGTCATACCAACTTCACTCCAATTTAATAACATACTATAGAGTCTCATCACAGAATAGTGATGAAGTCATATAGAAGTGATATGATGGAATTTATAATATATCATTAATCAATAATAATTATTGTACGATGTATCTACTGCAACTGTGCTCTGGGAAAAAAATCTGATTAAAAATAATAACTATTTTATTTTATTTACAAAAATAATATTCTAATGATTACATTTTTTTTCATGCGTGTTTTATATTCCAAAATATTTGTAACCAAGTTACCTATTATACAATAATTTTCTAAAATTAAAAAAAAACAAATAATCAAATATTATAATATATTATTTGTGTAGGACGTTTCAAAAGAACGCCGGATTTTAAAATGCCGTAAATCAAATTTAATTCTGTTAAAAAACATGAAATTTTCATCGGGGGAAGCTTAGGTATTGGAAAACAACATCGGGCATTTGAATGTCTTTCCTACTGGCACTACTGACTTTCATTCATACCATGGAATTGACAATCACCGGATCACATGCATTGGCCCATCAACTTGGTCGAGGACACGTCAAATTTCTTGTTTATTATTATTATAGTTAATATCAAAATTATAATTTATTATCATAAAAGTATTAATCCCGGATATACATAGAAATCGTTCAGGATTCAATTCTTTACCACGATAAGAAACAAACTATTTAAGTACTCACGAAAATAGCTTGCACGGCTAATGGTGTCGTCGATATAAAGAGATGTTTCGGTTAAATAAGTTATACGGCACCCAAAATTCTCTGAAGCTCCTGATAGTACTTAAGAGTGTAAATGTTGTCGGATTCTACAGCATATCTTTTTCGCATTTTGTCATCTATAAGGTTAAGGAAAATAATGGACATTTAATCCATTCTATGCGAAATCAATCGATTTCAATCAACAAGTGTTTAAACATCCTGGTTTGATATTCGGCTGATTACAACAATTTTACTCTATTTTTTATTGATTTTATTGTTTGTTTAACGATTGACATAAAATATTATGTATAACGCTCATCATTGTGTTTGCTGAAAGGCAAAAAGGTTTGTGTTAACCGTAACACGTATTTATTTTGTTGAGTAGGCACACATTAGAAGTGGGATACATGAATATTGATCCTATTTGGATTAATAATAAGTAGGTAGGTAGGTGTAAAGATGGCATATAAATGTGTTTTAAATTAGGTCACAACTTCAAGATAATATATATTTCTGTATATTTCCCAATTGAATGATATAACATGTACGGTTGACTCGCACGTCAATTCGATTCCGTTAACGATTTTATCGTATAGAATTAGTTTTCACAAATCAATAATGTTCGTAGGCACCTACGTAATTTTTGGTACTTGAAAGAGTTTTCGTTTTTTGTCGGGATGAAAGTAAATGATTACTCGTTTAGGCGTATTTTCATTTATACATCTATATTTACGCGTTTTTATTCGATGGTGATTATATCATGCGCAGTTTAGTCGTGTAACGATTAGAAATCAGAAATTAGAAATATGCGCGTGTATATAATATTAACCGAGTTGGTTTAAATATATCAATCGATTGGTGGTATACATATAATAGTAATAATAATAATATAATGAATAACGGTATTATTACAACTGCGAGCGATCTTCTAACACTCCACACTGCTTACGACCACGCTGCAGCATTGAACAAAATTAAATAAACATCGACGAACAGCACATAGGTATACCTCTATATTATTATAATATACAGTCCACGATTATAAACTTAACGAACCGTAAGTATGCAGCGCTGCCGATTAGATCGTTGAGAAAGTCGCCTAATCCGTGTGCTGATTATTGGCACGGCGGGCGACTAATTTTCCGAATGAAAAATAAAAATGATGATAATAATAATATAGTAATACTATCTCTAACGATCTGCGAACATCGAGCGTCGTACCTACATATAATAATAATTATAATAATAATAATATGTGTAACGGTTGGAATATTATTCGGTACATTTAACACTACCTAGGTAACCATAATTAGGTATACTCGTAAACGTAGAATGTATTTAGGCTGCGGCCGAGAGACACTTCCTCACCATGTTTTATTCGGCCGTGTCGAAAATGTTTATTCTATTATATAACATTATCGTGCCTTATGACTTGTGAATTATTATGATGGATTTTTTTTTTTTGAAAAAAGAGTTTTCACTGAGTCGCCCAAATATTATACTATGCACTCGTGGATGATAGATTAAGTATTGTTTAATGTGGTTCCGGCGTATCTATATAATTATTACCATGTCGTAGTGACGATGCCGGCGAAAAAAAATCGTGCATAATAATAATAAGAAGAACCACTGCAACGATTATTACTGTGCACACACATTACACGAGTGACCGGAGGCGTCTGGTTTTTTTTTTAGTTCTCGGAAACGAGCTATATCCGCCAAGTGACATTTACTCGCGCTATATAGCGGGATTCCTCGTGAAGTCTACCCGGCGGGCGACTACACGACACACACTAAATTAATGTGATAATAAAGACATTAGGTATATTGCTAGTATATTTTAATACTACCTAATTCTATTATAACAATGAAACTTATTAACACGCTTAAAAATATGTTTTAGTGACAACTGACTATATCAGAAAAATACAATAATCGAGGAGCGTTTGGACCGAGATATGGGTATTGTACTTGAAAATATACTTTATTCCAGACTGGGATTTTCAAAACGAGTAAAAGCTCATAATATTCTGTGCCGTTTAGAACAAAGCACAGGACCGCCTACAGACGAAATATGTGTGGGTTTATTAATTTTATATTTTGAACCAATTATTATATTTTTTTTTATATATACTTATATAGTAGTTTAAGTTTAGATGGACGGATAACTGGGAACCAAGTGTACATAAAGATGATCAAACAAATGATTCGTCGTGGGTCCTTCACATCTACTTTAAGTTAAAAAAATCCTATTGTACTTATGCCTACAAATATTTTAAAATACTTCAATAATGTACACATATTTATATTACATAAATGCAGTTTATCTATTGTTTTACACCCAGGTCTGTACAATATAAACGTCAGCAAATATATATAGAAGCGAAATTCAAGAAAGTCGTATGGGATTTACACACATTCACACACATGCATACTATTCTAAACATGTTTATAATCGGCAGAGATCATATAAATATATTGTTATATCATGTTTATATGTATTTATTGTGCACATACCATATACACAAGTGTTAGATATTATAATATGTAGGTAGGTAATAACAATAGGGTGGTAGTGAGGCGGTCACGTTTCCTTGCCGCCGCCGTCGCGATTGAGTGTTGGAGTTAATTGTTAATTATTACAGGCGCGCGCCCGTTTTCTTGATTGGAAAAAGCAACGTAGGTATATTATATATACCTCTATTTGCAAAGAAAAGAAGAGAAGAAAAAGACATTAGCAACAAAGTGCATCTGCGCACCGACCATTTGTTGACGGTCGTGTAAAACACTGGCGCGCACACATTATAATAATATCCACTGCAGCTACACACACACATATATATATATATGTATAGCGTTGACTAGCGTACTTATAATATGTGCAACGAGCGTATTATTATAATAATATGTTCCGGAGAAATGACTTCACGACGACGATGAGTCGGACCGATACGCGACTAAAATATGCTCGTGTAGTACTTACACGGGTATACCCGTGTGTGTGTGTGTGTCCGCAGTCGTTACCACACGAGGTGGTTTTCTTTCGGGGGCAAGTCGCCGATTCGCGTGCGTTTCTATTGTGCGCAGCGAGATCGGGGAAAAAGAGTCGGGGGAAGGAAAAAAAACGCGCAGAAGAAAGAAAAACACACAATCAACCGCTCTGGGTAATTATTAAGTGTATACACGAGAGACCGCATAGTAATATTGTACACCAGTATGCGACGACGACGACGTTGGATCGGAAAACGGGATAACGACCGCGGCGGCGGCGGCGGCAGCGTTCTCGCATGGATAGGAGCATTTAGCGTGTGCTGCCGTCTCTCTCGCCCGCGCGTTATCGATTGAAAAATAATAATAATATAAATCCGAGTGCACATATTACACACACACACACGCAGATTATATAGGTACATGTATATTATGGTCGGGTAATTGAGTTGTACTCGCGCGACTCCGCGGCGTTACTTATTGGACAGAACGTGCACGACAACTGCTGCTGTTGCTGCTGCGCGAGTCTTCGTCGTCGTCGTCGCCGTTTAGCGGGAACTATTATAATGCGTACAGACGACCGGGAGGTTATATATAATGTGTGCATACAAATATATTGCAAAGAGATAAACTGAAACTTATATTGTACGACGTCCTGCGTTTTTCAGACCGAGCGGGTCCCGCGAGTATTTCTCATTCGTAATCACACCCGCCGCTTAATTGGCACGACGGCTATTTGTGTGCGAATTTCATATTTCTCTCTCTTGTATCTCTTATGCTCCTTCCTTGTCCTCTTCTTCTTCCCCGGATGCCTATCATGTATGGCATTCACTCCTGCTGCTCATGCTGCTGTTGCAGCAGATCTAGACACCTCGTAACCTATAACCACAAGCATATTATACACGTAGGTAGGTAGGTATAGGTGCTGGCCGTGGAATGTTTTTTTTTCTATCGTGAATTGCACACAAATACAATACATACACAATATTATCTTGTCCGAACAATTTATGATTTTATTTTTTTTAAACTATCCCGCGGTATGCAAAACTATTTGACCTTGTGAATAACACAGTATAAAATAGCATAAAGATTGCTTAAAGATGTCTTAAAAAAAAACTCAAATATGAACCTATGGTAATACATCTCAATTTCCGCCAAATATACTAATGTCAGGCTGTGCAATTACAATACCTGCCGTATTACACTGTTATAATGTATTTAGGGTGATTCATCAAGCGTACTCAGTACTCTGTCTCTTTTTTTCTTCTTCAATAAAGCTGTTATTCAAAACCTGAATTTGGAATTTTCGAATCTACTTATCGACCATATTTTCAAATTATTAATATTTGTTGTATACTATACTTAAGGAGTGTACTGTGAATTTTGGACAATAAACGAATTCCGCTTTTCAAATGAAAGCCACTCTTTTCTACATTCTACTGGAAATTATTTGGTGGATAATTTTTTTTTTGAAGTTTGTTGGATCAAAATCAAAATTTGAATGAGTTGTTTTTGAGTTTTTTAATTTTGTGTTGGTACAATAGGTAGGAATAATAAAATATATTAGATTCAATATTACATATACACATTAATACACATTTTGGGTATATTTTTCTAAAACCATTTCACTCTATTTCAACTAATTTTAAAAACAGAAGTCTATCTCACCATAGACCATTCCTAAAGTAATGCAAAAAAAAATCAAGTATTCAAAAATATGGTGTGTAAATATGTTATTTAAAATTTCCAAAAATTTAAATTTGAATACATTTCATTATTAAAGGAAAAATGTAGCCGAGCATAAACAAGATTGATTATTTCAATAATTCTATCGATCTAAATTCGATTTTTTTTAGCGTTCGTTCTATTTTAAGTTGTATTATTTCATATAGGCTTTAACACAACAGTTTTCGTTTCATTAGCAGACTTGACAATATTATAGGTACGCTCATTGCGACGTCATATATAGCTGATGATCATCCGTCATTATAGTCAAACGAGTTCACGGGGTCGTTCACATATATTACATATAGCTGGTACTCCATCACACGTGGATTATATAAACGATAAGAAACTTTTGTCAAAGTAAAAAGGATAGAAGCCTGTACCTATATATAAAGCCATATAGGTATAGATGCGCCATGTGCGGTATATTATTATAAGTACCTATATATAAACATATATCGTTTCCGATTCGGCGGTGGCGGCGGCGGTAAATCACTGCAGCAGCGGTGTGGGAAAAGTTATATCGAGGTTACGGCAGAGACGTAGGTACTCGGTGAAATTTCTAAAAAGCCCGTAAACGACAGTCGAAATGGAAGAAAAAAAAATAATATTCCAAGTGCCATTCGAGATAATAGTGTACCTACAGATAGCTCGGACCGCGCGCATTATATAGCCACAGCAGTCCTCTCCGACGATTAGCCGCCGGAGCTATTGTTTCGCGCGTGGAGAAAACGGCGCACGTCGTGTCCATATAATAATAATAATAATAATAATAGTAATATATAATACCTATATAGAAGATCCAATCTCTACAGCGAGCGCGCGTCAATCATCGCATAACGCCGCGCGCCGGTGCGTCTCTGAACGTGATCACTCAATTTTGATCGATCCTCGGCCACGGCAAAAAAAAAAAGAAATATCCACAGAGGGTAGCAGCAGCGGTGGCAGCAGCAGCAGCGGCAGCGGAATCAGCGCTATAACGAGCGCGATTTTTTTTTCATAATATTTTTTTCGTCGCACGCGATGCGAATTAAAATTAATCGATTCAACGCGCATACGTTTATTTATATATATATATATATATATATATATATATATATATATGTTTACATATCATATTATCGTGTATCTATAGGTAGATACGTATAAAGGTATATTATTTAGCTGCAGGTCGCGAGTGACGTGCTGCAGTCTGCCGTGAGAACCTATCGGCCGTCGCGATAAATCTATATACGCACTATAGCTGAGCGTAGGTACACGTGGTATTAATAATAATAATAATAATAATAACATATATTATTCCGTATACGAATAGGAGGAATAACGTCGCGGTTATTTGTCACAGCTCCGCCGACAGCTTTCTTTGTACTGCAATAGTATATAATATATATAGGCGACCGTGTGGGCGGGGGGATAACTATACGCGACGCGCGCGAAGAAAGCTCACCTCTCTCTCGCCGGAACATATTATACCCGGGTTTACAATAATACTGTTATAGCTGGTAGGTACACGCGTATTACAATCATATAATATGGGTAGATAAATAAGTTTGTCACCGTCGGCTGAATATAATAAATAATGCTTGCCGCGTGTGCATGTGTAGCGACTGCTGCAGTTCGCGGCGGCGATCTCGTTCAGATTTGATATTATAATAATATGTTTTGAGTGTTTTGATTTTTTACTGCCACAGTGCCTTTGCTCTGCACTGCACGCGGTGATCGACACGCCGATAGTCTCACATGTAATTGCATATTATATTATTGTGCACCTAATGTGCCGCGTTTTCCAATAGCGGCCACAATCGGGCCTTTGCGTATTTACGAAACGGACGTTTGGCGTAGTCGTCACGATTTACGAGCGCCAATGTCTCTGAGCGTATCTAAAACAAAAAAAATCTACGAATATATCAAGTACAACAGGTCGCCAGATGGCATGGCGACCCGCGGACAAGAAAAACAAGTAAAAACTGATAATGCATTATGTACGCGTTGTATTGTATCATTTTTCTCCGTTGATTTGTACCGATGTCAGAAATATTTAAATAATATTCATTGGCCACCCCTGTCACACTACATACGCGTACCAGTTGAGGATACATCGACATAAGATATGAGCGCTGACACGTCATGCACAAAAGCTGTTTTTTTAAACAATAACGCAATATATTTTATTTTATAGGTACCTCCGCCACGCCGATTTCGAATAAGTAACAATGCGAATTACTCTTTTTGCGTCTCATCTATAACGATAATATAAAAAGGTGAAAACAACGCGTAACGACATAATAAATAAAATTTCATCTAGAATCGGTTTTCAAAACGAGTTTGAATATTATTACACTCGAAACATAAATATGTATTTCGCGCTGATCTCTCTTTTAAATATAAATTATGTTTTTTGGTCAAATACGCATAAAAGGTCACGACGATTCGTGAACTATTACTACCGCGCGAGATAAAATATGTAGTCGCAAGACAGAACAAACAACTCAATTTGTATAAAATTATAAACCACGTAAAATGTTTGAAGAATAACCGTCTGTATAATATACTGCTGCGAGCTTGAAATGGAATGATATTGAGGTTTTTATTTTGCAGTGCAATGTAGCCAATGTAAGTGCTTTAGTACAACTTATATCACACACACGAATAAAGATGATAACAGATGATAAGTAGCGGATTTATTAATGCGACTTTGCAAAGGAGAAAAAACCTATTACCAAACGTCAAAATGCCAATATAATATATCAATGTTTTGTAACACAAATCACAATAGGTATGTATATTGCCTCAATATTATACATATCATATTATCTTAAATTTTATTTCCGGTGCTCGAGTTGAGGAAGGCTGAGTACCTACCCCGACTTCATTGTGTATGATATTCTAGCGTAGGTACCCTTAATATTTTTTTCAAACTAGTATATATATGGGACGCGTGAGTACCTACTTTGTTTAGGTTATTTTATGAATATAATTTTTTTTTATTATTATTTATAAGAAATAAAAACTGTTAACAACATGTGTGTAATTATTTATTTTTATGTCTGTTACAGCAATACTTGATAAATTAATTTTGTTAATTCCGTTGATAGGTTATTAAGCTTCTCATGAAAAAGTATCTCTTAGAATTTTAGTGACTTGGGCAAAAAATTTGATTATTTTTTAGATATTATTATAGTATCATAAAATATATATCACACATGTATATATTAAGATATTATGGTTATAAGGTTATTATTACTATTCGTTATTTTAATAAGGATGGAACGCAAATAATTTGCAAAATTGCATATGTGTCATTCAGAGTATCTCTACTATTTTTTTCCAAGTCAAGCACTGCATAAATACTAAATTAAAATAATTTATATAAAATATGTTGTTTGCGCAACAATAATGTACCTTCATATGCAGTCGTCGCCGTCATCACATAATAACGTAATCTGGTAGAAAACTGCAATTTGCCGGGGTGCATTATTATGCACGTCACCATTGCGCTATATATTGTATAGTTAATAATAATACCTACCTAATCCAACAGGTGGCACGATTTAGTCGTCGGCTCTGGAAAATGTGTTTTTTTTCTACTGCTATTCTGATTCTTTGCCCCCTCTGTAATAGTTATTATAATAACGTCTTCGTCAAATGACGACTAACCTAACGTTTGCATTTTATTGCTAATGAATATAATATGATAATAGTATTATTATATAGGTACGCAATATCACGATTTGCATATCATTAAAACATTCAAACTGCCTATTTTATATAGAAAATATACACGTGAATACCTACTGCAGTTGTGTACACTATATTATATAGCTATTAGCTAAATAACTTTAACTTTAAGGTAACAATTATACAAGTAATACATTATTTCTAAGCCGGATGACCTCGAATTCTATGGAAAAGTTAGAATCTATATAGGTGTATATATGTGTATAGTTATTTAAAAAATATAAATTTTATATTTTTATGAAATATTTGTACAGAACACACATTGTTTTTGGCTATTTTTAACGTTTTTCAATAATGGAGTTCAATGTACATACCTAATTTCTGACACTGGGTTTTGATAGACATATAATACTGGGATGAAAAAAGCAACAGTTAAAAAATGTTAAAATATGCAATATAATATATCTTCAATGTTATATTATTATGGAGTCGTCGTTATTGTCTTAATTAATAATATTTGGAAAAATTTTAAGCAACACACCAATATTTAATTCACAAAAAGTAACTGAATTGCATTGATTTATATGTAAATACTTATTTTCACAATATAATAAATTCGTTTCACCAGATTTTCAATTAAATGAGCTACATTCAATTTCAAAATTTTTTAAATATTTTACAATAATTCCTTTTTTACTCTCACATATTTAGACTCTTTTGAGAATTATTTAGACTAATTTACTACTATATATTTTGACAACTTATTCCTAGATAATATTTTATCGGATAAAATGACAGGTATGTTATCAAATATTTAATTTTCGATTTACAAACAATTGATTTGAGCTCAACAAGCCTTAGGTGCGTATTTCGTGGTTTAGTCTGTGTTTTTGTTCGTTTTGTGTAGGCATTGACTAGAACAGACATTAATTTATTATAAACCTGTGTATAATCATATGTATATGTTTAAAAAAAATAATAATTAGACCTCAGTATAGTACGAGGCTGAATCTCTAGTTAAAACCAAAACGATGTAGGTATTTTAATAACGAGTAATAATAGCATAGGCAAGTAATTTAAATTTTAAACATACAAAAATATTATCAACAGGTCGACACTCACTCGATTCAATACGCTTGCAAAACATCTCCATCACAAAAGTAGGTATATAAAAATGTAGTTGTCTGGGAACAACAATTATTATTATACTTATAGTTTGTCTCCTGCAGTGACGAGCATAATAATATATGGACGCGACGTCGGGCCATATAGGCTACCTTTATACACCTATATATATGTATATAAATAGTTAGTAAATACTGTCATAAGTACACACATATATATATATATATAAACAACACAAAAATGTGAGAAAACCAGCAGTAGGTATAGGTATATATACCATACTGCGATCGTCTTCGTGGTGTCATCACTGACTTTACGACTGGGCCCGGCTTGCGTGCTTGGGAAACAAGTTTTCGCATCATTCTGTCGGATGGGTGAAAGTTCTATCACCAGCATCATAATATATAATGATATGGCTCGCGTGCGTCTTGTGCATTATTAATACTATTTTTATTATTTGTACATTCTGTTTAACTCCCGTCGTCTCGAACACGGATTGGTAACATAACCCTAGTTTGAGAGATCATTCATGGAGCATTGTTGTCGCGATCGATTTCAAAAGGCCTTTTTTCGTATTCGGTGTATGACGGTCTACGAGTAAGCTGCAGAAATCCAAACATTTTTTATCTTACAATAGGCTCGACACGTCATAAAAATCAATCTAATATTATAAATAATTATTCGATACATCGATAAATCTGTCCACTCTCTCCAAATACATAATAATATGATGCGCTCCATTTTATTACAAGTACTATAATAATATTCAAATCAACACTTAAGAAAAAACTTTTATTGAGTCTGGTCTTAAGTATTTTCAACACTATATTACATATACATAAACAAATTATAAAATTAATTTTTTTATCAATGATTTTTACGGTTTTTAAGGACGTAAATAAAAAACTAGGCATAATATATTTGATTCGTAATCGAAAGAATCCAACATTTTTTTGAAAAATATTTATGTAAATTAATTTTAATTTTATCATTAGTGAATAGTCTTATTCACCTGATAAAATACTGATATTTAAAGTTTGGAAAGGAAGCTTGCAGGTTCAATACAATTTTAAGGGGTATATGTATGTGCAGGGATTAATTATCTAAAATTTTACGAAATTTTAAAGAGGCCAATGATTTTATACTATATTATTTTATAGCTATTTGTTCTTTTTCCCTGTACAATAATTAGCATTGAACACACGACGAAGAAAGCTATTGTCGTCTTAACAACGTAAAGCGATTTCGACATTATTTTTAATTAGTGCAAAACTCAACCTGCCACACGTTCGAAACGCTAGTCGGCGTGTAGGTATTGTAGGCAGACACACTATAACTTATAACTAATACTGGCTGCAAAGGCAATAACTCGTTTCATCACGAGACGCGCTTCTTCTCTCGACCATGCATGACAATAAAAAGATAAAAGAAAAAAAATTGAATACCGATTTTTTTTTCTCTTCACGAAAGTAGTAAATTTGTTGTTGTTTTTTATTGTTCCGACGTCTTTCCGCAAATCTATGTGTGCGCTCCACATCATTTATGCTTTATTATCATCCCGGTGACTGGCGAGTGTTTGTGCGCGTAGAAGGTATTTTAAAAGGTGCATCGAGTAGCACTAAAACACATTTCATCGCCATATAAAACGACGCGAAGATTGAGAGCCGGTCGTTGAAAAACGCAATCGAACTATAATGATACGCACGTATACTATATTATTATACAAACATCTCAAGCCTCCGAATTAATCGTCTCACTCGTATTATATGGCTTAAGAATAATATGTTTTACTATAAATTATTATGTTCCAGTAAGGAGCGCATCTCCATAAGAGTGGATATTAAATAGGTCTTTCAATTTTTAAGAATCGCCAAAAATTAAGCACCACGTCCCAAGGCCCCCCCCTTACTTCTTCGATAAGTAAAGTTGAAAACTTGAAGTTCTGGAACCAACTGGAAATGAGTAGAGCAACTCACAAACCGACACAGATGAATCACATCCAGCGCACAAATGGAGTTAACTGTCTCAAAATTCCATGAAACCCGTAACATTTTTATTTCTTACTGACATTTTTTTTGTCTCATTGTTTGTATAATGATAAAATAATTTTGAAGGTGACTTAAATTATCAATTGGAAGGTAAATTTATAATATAGGTAATATAATATTAATATAAATTAATATATAGGACATGTTTAAGTTACATGGTATGTATATAATGTCAAAATTAATGTTTGTTTGTTTGTCCTCGAAAAACTAATACTTTTGAGCCGTTATCAATAAAAGTAATATACATGATATTTATAAATAGATTATCCTTATTGAGACTATCAGGGGTGCTTACAGCTTATTTTTCAACCCCTGTATACATACTAGTACGTATAATATATTGCTATTAGGTGGCGCCCGCACATGAATTTAGTTTTGGCTCATGAAAATCGAATATTCTTTTGTTTATTTAAATGGTTGCCATTGGTTACAGATTAATAATAACTATTAAATAATTAGTTGAAATATGGTATGTTAAATTGTTTACAAATGAACATTGAAAAAAAAAAATTTAATACTTACGAACACAATATTACAATGATTATACTTTTATGATTTTCATTTAAGATTTACTTTCTTAGTTCTGGACATTTTTTTTATTTAAACATATAAAGATGAATAACAATCTGAATAGTGTTATGGATATCCGTCTCTGACTCTAAGCACTAAAAAATTATAATAATATTATTCCAAGTCAAGGTTAGGTTAAGACATATTATAAGTTCTAAATAAATCACTCAATTCGACTCTCTCTGACATTGATCATAGTAGACAGTAGTTAACTGGATACAGAGCATCATAATAATCCTTCTTAGTCATTAAATAATAACCATTAATTATGTTGAGGATCAAGTATGTTCTTTTTTATCAAAATTAATAGTAAATAATATATTTATATCTTATATTATTATATTATATTATATTTATATATTTTTTTCAGATGATCTTGCTAATGCTGTGGTATTTGCTTACACGACCGGTTAGTCAAAAAAAATTTTGATCAAAATCTGCACACTCGACCTTCTATAATTATGAATTGAAAAAGAAAATAAATTACCAAGAAGGATTCTGTATTTTTTATTCTGGAACACTAAAGACTTTTCATGGTAATACATTAAAATATGATGGTCATTATATTATAATCATTAAAGTATACGTAATTCATCTCTTCCATTCTTTTTTTTTTTTAATGTAATTTTAGTATTTAATATAGGTAACAGATATCTTACATATTATCTACAATTCATATCGGAAATATATAAATATTTGAGATCTAATCTCACCTGTTAAACCTAGGATAATACAACTCGATATTTGCAATTGTACAACAGATAACAGTTATTACCATGATAGTTTAAAGAGACTGTTACACATTGCGAGGACTACAATAATGATATAGTTCTTGTCACATTCTCGTGATAGAGCTATCGCGCAATAGTTTAAGTGGATTTGAGGGACTTAAATCTTCCCTAAAATTATTTTTTTATGAACTTCATAATAACCAGCTTTTTTATTAGGCATTATAAAAATCTTGAAACGCCATTTATTTTTCGGGCAGATGATCGTTTTTTGCCACAATTCATCACTTCCATACAAGACGTATGTAAATAGTACTGGTAAAAACATGTAGGGATAACAAAAGTTTTTTTTCAACTCGGTTGTCTTGTAAAGTTTTTTTTCTTTCTTAAAAAGTGACTGATTGAGTGCGAATTAATGTTTCAACGAATTATATGAAATCGTTTATGGAAATTTGTAAAACCGTAGGTTGACTGTTAACAAAAAAGATAAATATATTAATAAAGCGAAACTTTAACTCACACTCAATCAATTTTTAGGATAGAAAAAAAACGATATCTACACTATATCTATTAATCTATACGATCGTGTATACCACTTACCGTAAGCACATGAAAAACACGTTTTATATATTCATCCCCATATTCATTTTAATATGTTACTTAATAGTACTGATATAATAAATATGTGACAGTTTTGGCAAAAAAAAATAGTTGAGTCTGCTGTATTACAATATAGTAAAACAATAATATATATTAAAAACTATAGTAGTTTTATAAAAATATATCCTTAAAAATAGAGGCTAATGACTTATCGCGGTCTCCATTCAAAATCGTTTTTCATAAATATACAATGACTTATGAGTTAACCACAAATTCAAATTCAGCACTTCCATTACCTTACTCTGCAATGATCGCGAGGTATACTTATACTCAATATACGCTACATGCTATGCAGCGGAACCGAGTTCCCCGGTGTATTTTGGTCCAACTACAACAAAAAGTCTTTTCGAAGCGATAACACGTTGTTTTTGTAAAAGCATTCAAAGACACATACTATTTTAACGATCAACGATCTCTCGATGACGCGCAAAATGATCGGCTACGATCGAGGAAAAAAAATGATCGAGTATTTACTGACATGCCCGTGTCATAAAAACCAAATCAATTTACAGAATCTTAATGGCATATCAGTAACCAGTTCGTTCATTGTACGTCGTCCAGATATATAATATATTATAATCTAATTTCATGCACCGGAAGCGAATATACATAAAATATACCTATATATTATAACGAAACGTCAAACGGTAACATTTTATACTGCTAATTTGTTTATAAACAACGTCCAAAATCGAGAGTATCACTTATTAAATTAACATGTTGTTTCAAAATTCGAAATATATAATATTATCGCTGATCATGTCGGTCCGGTATGTCAATACCTACTATAATATTTTAATTTCTCTATGAACATAATATAAATTATATTAATATATACGTTTTATATAGTTATATACCTACAGGTAATCTGTTTTTTCAATCTTATTAATATTTTACGTTACAAATTAAAACTGAAATATTGTACAAGGCAGACAACCATGTAAAATGTAAATTAAATATCTGACTAATCGAATACTATGTGTAACTACTTAAAAATTTTATGAATTGTATTGGTAAACATCAGTATTAGACGAATTCATATATTATATCCCTATTAATTTATAATATTATATAATAATAAAGAGTAAGCCTATATTTATATACAGAAATGTGCTCCTACATATTATTTATAACTTACTAACATAGGTATCGAATCTCAATCGTAACATAATTGATACTGAAATAAACACTAAACGATATTTTGCAGAGAGTTTGTGGTCTGGCATCGATGAAGGCACAACGGTAGTGACTACATGTATACATACTGAGAGTTTGTGAATTATTGGTTCTGGTGGTAATCGAAATAGGAGTGGAAATACGAGATGATCCATTGCAAGGCATTTATTATTTCAGAAAACACTAACATTTTAGAATGCTAAATCATTCTAATATTCTATTACATAACTACGTAAGTTATTACGAGACAACATTTTCGGAAAAATATTAAATTTATTTATTAGATTTAGCGACAATATAATGGCTTTTAAGAACGGAAAAATTAAAATTTGAAACTAGATTAAAAGCTGATTTATTATGCTAACTATCTTTCACAGTTATTGTTTTTAAGTTTTTTTACTCTTTTGAATGACAGCATACAATTTTATTCCTTTATTCCGAAACAAAATATTATTTGGAATATTTCGATCTATAAAAATTAAAAACCAATAACTTGTAACCCAAAAACTATGCTTCTATGGTTTGAAAATTCAAAACACTATAACGATACAAATTAGTAAAAATTTTGGTTTTTTACCATTTAAAATTAGGAATTAATTACCCAGCTCATGTGTATAGTGAATGTCTTACGTAAAACGGATCACTCGGTATACACAACCATTGGGAATCCCAAACTTAAAATGTTAAAAAGGTACGAACCGAAGTCTATGGGGAACGAATTAGCCGCGCGTATAATACATTCACGAGTTCGACGCGATCGCGGTCCGGTCGGCTGAGGAGCGGCGGCAAACAAAATATGGGATACGAATCACACTAGCGCGTTTAATGAACGCGATGCAGTCCACATATGACACGATGCATTATATATATATATATAAACTATAAACTCTATAATAATGACGAGTGAGCATTATATACGATATGCGACCACGCCGCAGTGGTTAGGTATTAATGGCAAACACGATTGGTGGCGGCGGCGGCGGAGACTGTGTGCTGCAACTTGGTTACAAATAAGTGCGCGCGCGACGACTATACGACGTCTAAAAGGAAACTTGCTCGGGCGTATTATTATTGGACCAACAACAATGTTATTAGCCGACGGACCATTTGCAGCGCACAAAAGACACACACGTTCGCCGCGCACAATATATATATATATTATACGCACACACACACACACACACACACACACACATCAGGAGACGTATTATAGTGTTTGCGATACATATACGTACGTGTATACGGGTATACGAGTGTTTATTATGTGTTTTTTATACATGTGAGTGTGTGAGTGTGTAGTGTGTTTGTGGATATTATTATTATTATAGAGCTGCGCGTGCCTCCACCTCCTTCTCTGGTCGAGCGGTGGATCTATGGTGCTGTTGATGTTGATGATGATGATGATGGTGATCGGCGGCGACTAAATAGAAATAACGATCTGGAAATAAAAAACCATTTGAAAACGCGAGCGCGCGCGTCGAACGTCTGTATATAGTTTTGCTCCGGTGATGTCTACTGACCCGCGCGAAACCGTGTCAATAATCTCATCTCGACCGTCTTCTATTGTACATCAGGCATATAACGTGTACATATTATATATATAACGTGAAATATATTATACGCATGCCACCTCCGCCGGTCGTTTTTTATAACGACGTCCAAAGTGCATCACACCGCCACCGCATCCATAGACCCGAAGACATAACAATAACAATATAATATAGGTGCTTGTAGAAACTGCACCGAAACGCATATAAATGGCATAATAATATGCGTTGATAGTTATGACGCGAATCAGAAATGGTTCATCGTCGTCATCATTGTCTCGGCCAAAAATTTGACTATGTACTTGCATTTTGTATGATGCTTGACGGAGGTTTGAACGCAAGAAATCTTACTGGAATTTAAAAACCGAAAAAATGGTAGATAAAACGAGTTTATCGGCTAATATAATATATAATATTATAAACTCACCTGCAACTGTAACACGACGGAGATGGGTTTTTTTCCTGGTATAGCTTGTTGGCATGCGATCTAAAAAATCTTCGGACCATGCAAACATGTAGAAGGTACTATACTTAAAAATAATATATAATATTATAGCTGTGATGAATGATCTGCGCTAGTAATGTTGTAATGATTGGCATATTGGTATAGAAATTCTAACGCAATAAGTACGCATATTAAAGATCCGGTACACGGATTTTAAATATGATTCAAGATTATAATATTATTATGTGTAAAAATGAATACGCGTTGTAAAATAATATAAAATATATCAAGTTGTAAGCGAAGTGCATTGCGATGGACATACTCGAAAAAGATTGAATTTGTGATGCGATTTTTCAGGTAACCCTCTTGTTCACTGTATTGTATAGACATTTAGCGTTTATAATGAGTAATGGCATATTATATTCGATCATGTAGGTGGTTAAGTGAAAGAAATTCCGCACTACTGATCCTATATTAAGAGGACGTGATACCTGCATGTGTTGTCTCTGTCTTACAAGTGAGTAACATAGCAAATTTTAAGCTCAGCAGAACACGTGTAGCTCCGTTAGTTTAAAAATTAGTGCGAATTGACCTTTTATAAAATCTAAAGGTAAGATTATTATCTAGGCAACCTCATAGGTTTTTTATTATATTTTAATTTTAACGCGAGTTATGAGTATTTTAAAATTGTAATTTTTTTATACATCTTAAAATACTTATAACTCGCGTTAAAATAAAAAAATAATAAAAAGCCTATGAGGTTGCCTAGATAATAATCTTACCTTTAGATTTTATAGGAGGTCAATTCACTTTAATTTTTAAATTAATGGAGCTACACGTGTTCTGCTGAGTGTACAATTTTCTATGTTACGCACTTGTAAGACGGAGACAACACATGCGGGTATCACGTCCTCTTAAGCAGGTAGAAGCCAGGAGGATACATAATAAACTGTGATATAAAAAAAGGTATATATATTTAGTATTTAATATTATAAAACATACAAAGAAAATAATTGAATACAAATCATTGGAAACAAATTGGAAATTTTGCAAAACATGTAATTCCTTAATTATTACAAATTGAAATTCAATAAACATTATACATTTACGAAACTTGAAAGTGGTATCTAAAACAAGAGTTAATAAATGTTGATAATCTACCTTAATGGCCCAAGTCATCATACACTTTGTTAACTCTAAGAAAATTAACAAGTATAGAAAACAATTATTTAAATTCCATTCTCATTCTCAAGCTATTTACCCTAATTTATTGAATTGAATATTTTGATAATAGTTTTTTTTTATTAAACGGTCTAAAAGTATTCCTGCAAGATTTCTTATTTTATCATCTTCTTCTGGGATATACGAAGATCATCGACACAACAAATGATATAGCATCTTATCGAACCCAATTAGGGTTACATTTTAACAAATTTAGAAATTCCTGTAAGTATGGAAATTATTTGACAAAATATTTTACCGTAAGATTTATACATGTATCATTTTTTTCTTATTCACAATAAATTGGTACCGTGTATGCGTGGATTTATGATTTCCATAAACCGCGATAATCGAAAAACACAATAAAATTATGTAGGCAACGGAGGTGGATTGCTATGGCATGCTCGTCGAAACCTATAACACATCGTCGATACAAAATAATAATACATTTACTGTTAAACATGAAACTTTTCCATCTTTACTTTCGCACATTATGCGGAAAATTTAATTTACATGATATGAACAGTAACGATCGATCCCGATTAGACGAAGTAGTATGTATATTATATTATATTTTATGCATATAATAGTGCGGGAAAAAAGTGTTATGAAAAAAACTAGTAGTCTTATATATTATTATAACTATTTATAGCCTCACTCGCGGGCAGCCACTTTACCGACCCCGCGAGCTATATATAATATAATACGAGTACAACGACTTTATAGTAGATATTATAGTGACGCTCCGTGTTATTAATGCGTTCTGATTAAAGTGTTTCGGTGTAAATTTTCATCTGCAGCGCGTGCACACTCGTAAAAATGTTAAGAAATTAATGTCGAAATAATTGTACACAAATATAATATATACGCGCATCAATGCATCATTAATTATATACAATATCGCCTGTAGTCCGCGAATATAATAATAATATATTAATAATTACTCTGTTCTAGGGTGTTCGCATAAACGAGTTGTCCCACGCTCGGGGGTTATAAAACAGTCACGAGGCTATTTAAAAAAAAATAAAACTATAAAATTGTTTTCCTTCGGCATCAGTTTGAATTAAATTCCGCTCTCGTCGAACCTGAACTCGATTGATTTTTTTTCCGAATAAAAATTCATGGGTTATACACATCAACTATACCTATAGTACAGAGTACTTCCTCCTACTGCAGGTCATTCTGTGGATTTAATAGTTTTACGGAAATAAGATGACGTACGATACTCTCTTCGCATCTTAATATTTCGTATATACGCTTGCATCGTTGACACAGTTATACAGTTCGACATTCGATGTATGGTTGGGGGTGTATTAATATTATACACAATAATAATAATAGTATAGGACAACATAAAAACGCATACTCGAGATTTATTTTTTATTCGTCACTACAACTTACTATAATAATATACAAACTACAAAACGCATATTCGGCCAACGACGACGACGTTTTCCTACACGCGTACCCGTCTAATGCCTTCGCATTAAAGTGTATCATCTACCGTGGAATAAAAACCCGTCCCGAACCCGACCAGTTATACACGTTTCGTAATAACCTAATCGTTTATTATTATATGGTATACATTGTTATGTGTACTGTACCTATTCGGATTTAATGTTTTCGTTCTACGCAAATCGTTTATTCATTATTATTATTATTTTTTTTTGCTCCTATAAACGTCCACCGATTGAAAATTGTTTTGAAGGTCTGTCTCACTGTCAGTCTTGCGTGTGTGTATAATATTACTATGTACAATATTATGTTAAATATTCATTGACGCCGTCAAACTATATTGACTGTGCACGTATTAAATCCACTTTTTCATTCGGTCAATTATAGCTGGTACAATGCGTATTGGCCTGACGCGTTGTACATAATATGACTCAATTCTGACGAGCCAATTCTTACACCTGAAATATTATAATACCGTTGATAATTCCAAAACCACGAAAACCGTGGTTTAACGTTTAAGTCGAGTTTTCGATATATATTTGAATTACTAGACATTGTTTGACATAACAGTGGTACATGGTTCTAAGTGTCCACAGCATCGATGACGAATTATAAACAAAGGCACTTACTCAAGTATTACGTCATAATATAATAATGACGTATAGTCGCAGCCTTTTTAAAATATTTATTTCAAAATAAATTAATCCATTATTTAATTAATGCACATTAAAGTCGTACGCATTAAAACAAAAAAAATCAAATTCTTACGAATATAATATGTATGTATCTATAATATTGAATATCTTACGATCCACAATCTGCGAGCACATCGCAGTTAATCTATATTTTATTTTATAATTTGGATAAACGAAAAACTGAATGGCATCCGAATTCGATGTAAATGTCCGCATAATAATTTAATAATTCATATTAACCATTTCTGATGGTTTAACGTAAAATATGCATATGAAAAAAAATTGGCAATACTTGAATATCTTGTGGGAGGTGGTAATACATGGTTTTACATTCCGCATCCTTATGAATAAACACATTGCACGTGCTACAGCATATTATAACGGTAAACTGCAGTATATTGTTTATATTTGGGGGAGGGGTGGGAGGAGGAGAAGGAGGAAAAATAAAATAAAATAAAAAACCGTCACCACCGCCGCAAAATGCAACACGCAATCGACAATGTCATCACCTCCACCGCCTGTCGATTGTCACACACAATTAGCGGAGACGCATTCTGCTCTCGTTCAATTTACGAGCACCGAGTTTTCACGTCTATAATTACAGGTCGCGACCAGAATTTATCACACTACTCTTGGTCTCGTCCACCCAATTTGTATTATATGATGATGTACAGGTTAAGAACTTAGGTTAGGTTACGTGTATGGATATAACGAATTATACTGCAGAAATAAATCATTTTACCCACGTTTAAACATAATATTTTAAGTACATAATATATCAAATTAAATCTAAAATGTGGCATTGTGACCTACGGCCGTTATAATAATATGCAGTCCACTCTTCATCGCCCAACTTGTATATGTTTATATACATACCCACTATCCTCTGCAGACGGCAGGGAATGAAACTACACTCAACGTCTGAAGACTAAACTGACCTACAAAGGATCTAGAAAAATAAAGTTATATGGATATCATAAGAAAAAAAAATTGAAAATTAAAGCGATTTTAAAACGCTAGAAACGTATATATAATATACATTATACACACATCTTAACATCATAACAACTTAAATAATACAAGTATTATTGCAGTACAAATGTCCAATTATAATATAAATATTTCATATAAGAAATGTATCCGGTAATAAATAATTATAAATATAAATTTACTGTTGTACCTTCTGCATGAATCTGTTTTAATTTTTTTTCTGTTCCTATTTAAATAAGAAAATTTGCCATCTGTAAAATTAAAGAGCAAATGTGTGGGATTACAATAACTGGATGAAGTGATGGAACTATGGAAGTGTCCAGTAACACTACTTTAAAATGCTTAAACTATATATATCACTTATGTCATGTTCCTTTATTGTTTCAATAAAACAAAATACAATAATTTTATATGGATCGAAATTTAGCGGTACAACCAAATTCAATAAATGGATTGCAATCATTATTTCTTTAGCAATTATTAAGTTGCCTATGTATACAAATAAAATAAATATAGAAACTTAATTAAACCTACGGCATTATAATTATATAAATTCTTCCCACTTCTCTGCAATAATTCGTTGGCTTTAATTTTAATCCATTGCTCTTGTTAGTAGTCAGGTAAAGGATACGGTTGGGTTAGCGAGTCGGTACTTCAATAAATTGTGTGATTTGACTTAAAAACTACTTTTGCACGTATAAAACATAATATATTATAATTATCTACATTCCAAACAAAATTTATTGTTGATAACTAATAATCATAGTTTATAATGATTTGGCCACAAGTATTTGCATACATTCATAAATGCAGTAGGTACAACATTATTTCGGTGCGTCGGCTAATCGAAATATCCATACATACATATCACACTGTACTATATATAGCCAAGATAGGTATGTGGATTTTTTTGCTTCTAGTAGATAGTATAGAATATAATAAACGATTTTGAAATAAGCAAAACTTTGTTAGTAATTCCTTTAAGCATTACTTTAAATCAGATACAATGTGGAAAACACAAATAGTGTTTATTTATTTTTTAATTGAACAATTGAAATAACGCATACTATTGTGAGTTTGTCGACAAATACAAACTATATAATCAATTAAAATAGTTTGCTGCTCGATACTAAGAATTTATGGAAGATTTGAAATTGTTCTTGTGCAGTGTGTGTACATTTAATGTGCATTAAATCCTCCACAGTCCCACGGATTAATATAACGTTCGCGTTCCAGTTTCTACTTGCAAAACATGTCTATTGTCCTAGTATGTGTCCGCGCTGTTTTCGTTACAATCGATATTTGTCAATAACTTGGTAGACGATAGTCTCATTGTATGTATACCTACACCGCTGCAGTAGCTGATTTATACCGATGTTAACTTTTGAACGAATTGACACGCGATATCATACAATATGTAGTTCAATTTATCGAGTGGTTTGGTCCGAGAGTATTATTATAATAATAATAATAATAATAATAAAAATAATAATCGCGCACAATAGTAATAATAATAGTAATAATAATAATAACGACAATAGTACTACTACGGTGACCGCATAGGATATAATATAATATGCGTAAACCTGCGGTCGGAGAAATTGTTTCTCGAATAAAAATGTCAAAACCCGATTATCTATGTACTTCGTTGTATATATATTATGCATGCGCGTGCATATAATATGCGCTGTTGCAAACGCTAATTTGATTAAATTTCCATCGTCGCGGTGATGTGGGGACGACGATTTATACGGTGATTATCAACATATATATACACGAGTCTAGTAGGTATAGATAATTTCAGAAGGTTGTAAAAGCGGACGTCGGACATGTACCAAGTGCGTGATGGAACTGGCGAACTGCTGCAGCGCTACTACTGAGCGATATACGTCGTCGTGGGCACACGGGGACTGTGCTGCGGCTGATGAAGATTCACGAACTATATTTTCGAGATAGTCGTCGAACAAGTATATATAATGTGTGTATATAATAATGATATTGTATGTTATGTTAGGTACCTGTAGAGTGTTTCGTACGAATTAGCCGGAGGACGGCATTTATACGTCAGCTGGAGAAACGCCAAACGCGTCCAAACTGCACCGCGCTAATGTCGACTTTATATAGTGTAGGTACAATATAATAATAATAATATGTAAACCATTAAAATATAATTATCAAATCAGTTTATAATACTATATTATGTTTAGGTACTCGATTTTCTAGGTCGAGTATGTCGAGTGTACCTCTAAGCGTGTGTTATCTGCGGAATAGAAAACAATACCGTAATAATATTACACAAGACAATCGATTCTCCGAGATATCAATCGCGCATATTAAACGTTCGCGAATTTTTCAGTACAAAAACATGGAAACCTGTAGCAACACCGATTATACGTAGGCATAGAAAAATATCACGCATATGCATATATATAGATAGATTTCGTTCTCGCACTTCACCAGTGAAAAACAATATATACATATTATATATAAAATAACATATACGTATAAATACTAATAAAAAGAGAATTTCGTTTGTAACGAAGGCGTATGACCTTATACGCGCTTCGTCGTCGTCGTCGTCTGAGCGTGCAAAGATTTTCGCTCGAATATTATCCGTGTCGGATCTCTCGCGCAATCTCCGTTCGGGGATCGCGCTCGCGGAAAACCCGTAGAAATCTCTGCCGCAGAGTGTTTGCGCGTTCGCTGCACAATACGATAGTACAATATAAGATGTACATTATACGCACACACAGCTGCAATGGTGTCTCGGTCGATAAATATGACCTGAAGTCCAAAAGGATATATATATAGGTACATATCGCATGTGTATGTGTGTGTGTGTATAGAAACGACTCGGACTCGAGCGTGTATGTATGGAAATCGCGACGGAATACCGATCTTCCTTTTCCGCTACAGCGGGAAGGAGGTGATGTGCCGGCGGAGAAATAAGCGCCCGCAGGTGCGATCGCGGTTGACGAGGACGCGCGGCGAAGAGCCGCGGACAGTCCGAGTGTATTATATATACCTACGCAAATATTCTTATACCGGGTGATCCATTTAACTTGAGACACTCATTGTTTCATTGACCATTAACGATTTATTTGTTTTTCTTACATAATTTCAAGTCGTTAAAAAAACAACACCAAAAAAATTCGAATTTTTATATCGCTACTTTTTATAATAACAAAGCAAATTTTAAATTTTTTTCGAAAAGAAAAATATTTTTTGGAGAATTTTGATTTATGATAAATAAATTTTGGACCAGTATCTATGTATAGCAGTTGCAGCTTATGAATTACACGCATTTGAGGTTATAACGAGCGGAGTGGAGTACGCAGCAGGAGTATTCCACAAAATATTAATCCACTCATCTCAGCTCATCTATACTTTACATATATCTAGGTACGTATAAAGTTTTAACTGATAAACTATTCGTTCATCCAAAAATTTGATTTCCATAGATCGGAATACTCCAGACAACATTCTGCTTCGGAATATAAAATTAAAAATGTATGTTACCTAACAGTTACCATCCTAAAGAGTAAAAACTTGAAAAATAGTAAAAAAAAACATAAATTCTCTACTAAAAATGCCGTTGTAAAACGTAAAGAAAATAGAACTATGTAAAAGAAATATTTTCAAAATGCGTTTGAGTTTTCTAAAACAAAAAGTCTGTATATTATTACAATAATATACATGGATCACCCCGTATGTATATACACACACACACACACACACACACACACACACACACACACACACACACACACACACACACATACAAGTGTATATATACGCGATGTAGCTGTGTGTAGGTATATATTATATATTTACATATGTGTATGTATTACGAGAAGGAAACGGAGAAAAAAATCGCTGGTCTGAATAATACTCCCACGCCTCTACCGTTATTATGTCGGTGCGCGTACGTCAACGTCAGCCGATTGTGTTCGTCGTCTCCGGCCGCGGTGGAAGATCATATCGCGGGATGCTGTGCGGCACGCACGGGGGTACGCCGCGGAGACGAATGCGCGACAAAACCGGTCGACCGAATCGGTAGAACACGTCAATTTACATATTGGCCGGGTACCCGACGCGCGGTCGCCCATAAAATACGCGCTCATCTCTCCCAGGCTTTCACCGCCGCCGCTCCGGTCGCCGTTTGGCTACCGGCTATTCGGATGGGTATAAACCGCGCGGGCGGTAGGTGGAATAGGTATATAGCTGGTATACAGAGATAGGTATATGCGTTTAATAATACGCGCCGAAGACGGTGAACGATCTGCACGTCGCGATTACAATAATATATATCGAAATGTTTTCAAAGCACAAGTCCCGCTCGCGGTATACCTACATAATATAATACGGGGGTACCTAGATGTACACTGCTGTATAGGGTAAAGCTCGAATGATACTTATAATTTTCCAGACCACGCACTCCGCATCAAATTTTATCAAATATCATTTTCTCGACACAAACAAAATTATATGCTATCTATTATACAGTAATACACAATACTATTATAATAGGAAACATAGGAAACCATAGGAAACAGTGAAAAATCGCTTTTGAAACCTTCACTGCGCTTGTGTCACGTTAATCGTTATACCGCGCGCGGTTTAAAACGGTATAATAATAGTAATAAACCAATAACGCTGTATAACACTATACACGTATATTTATTGTTCGTTAATTCTCCAATTACGTTTGAAACCACGACTGAATTGATTGAATGTATAATATATTTAGTCACGCAATGTTGTAACGTTATAATTCTGTGAAGTATTAAATAATAAATTATTAAAATATGGCTAGATTGATTTACGACAATAATGAACATCAATGATGGTTATACGTGCGTTATACAATCATAAATTCTTGATTACCCCATAAATCGCATAAAATATGACAATCAACATTCAACATATTGTTAAAAAATGTAACGATTACCTAATAAGTTTTTATCGTCAAACCACATTAAAATGTTGAAATTCAATAATATGTAAATACAAAATTTATAATAATCTACGGGGCAATAATAAAATAGAGGTAAAATAAATCAAATAATAATGCATAGTACGTAAATTAATTAACTATCCAAAATAGGTGTGCGTTCTTGTTTAAAAATTATAACCACCAAAAAAAAACTTTACCGTTTTGATACGGTATGAACTATGAGTCACAAATAAAATCACGATTACCATGATTAATTAGGTGTACATATGGTCAGGTTACATAAAATATTATATCGCCATGCAAATTTGTGGTTTGCCCGAAACCCATTCATTATTTATAAAAGTGTTTACCCAAACAGTCAAACTAATTTACTATTAAGTGCTTTCTAAAAACGAACAAATACACCGCTACTATCTCTGCGTAGAAAGATTCAAAAACCATCTACATGACCTTAATTCATTGTTTCTATAATTAAAAAATATGTATTTTATTGTCTCTTTTGAAAATTGGATTCGGCAACTGGAGTTTGGAAGAGTCGGTGAATTCGATCCTTAATCATTCGCTCATATATTATATAATAAGCTAGAAACACCGCACGCGCGCGCGATGGTGTCGAACGAGTATAATGCTATATTATTACATTATTCAACCTAATTGTTTTTTGTTTTTTTTTTATATTCAATTTTTAGCACCATCACGAGAAATCTATATTGTCATATTGTTGTGTTTTTAATTAAATTATTTGCTGTGACTTTAGAGATACTGGCAGGTGGCAGTTTTATTTATATAGATATATATATATGGGTACGTACGTTTGTCTCCTTGAAGAATTCCAAAACAGCTACCGCTATGGTCTGACTATAGGTTTTGTATTGCGATTTCGTCCGGCAGCACACGGTGTTCAGTGCTTTCGATTACGTCTTTATGGTTTCCATAAGTTCCACAGCAGTCAGCGGCTAAACGTATACACGTTTCAGATGTTTGACTCTAATGAACACGTCGCACGTCGGACATAGTTCAGGTTTTCTTTCATCTGCGGCATCTGAGCATAAACAACCTGAGCAATGTGACCTATCCGAAAACAATTTAACGCATCACGCCATCGTGTCAACGCGTTCTATAATATTGTTTGTCTGTTAATTTCTATTTCTATTAAACATTCAACGCATTAATCAAAATATCATCCATCTGCGATCTGCCGCCATACGTACCTAATATATTGATGAACCACGATGAGCGAACTCTGCAGGCATATAATATTATATTATAAGAAAATCAAACACAATATTTATTTGTCCAAGAAAATTCTGTTTGCTTTCTACAAAAGAATGTGATGCCCCTACAAATTCCGTCCACAAATCATTTACAATTCAAATGTACATCATATATCGGTTTACAATATTGCTGTTAAAACAAACGCCATTCAAGTAATTTCTATTAAATACTTATTGCAAGACAAACAGTATTACGTACAAATGTCACTCGACCATATTCAAGTGCCATTTGAATGAATTCCATTCAATTTAATTCTCCGTAGGAACTTTGATATTCAAATGCATTCAAACGATTACCATTTGAAATATTATATTAATCTTATAGACGATTGTACTAGGTAGGTACTTATAATAGTTGTCAATCGGATATTGTTTCTCGTAAATGTAAAGGTATTTCAGATGATTTTTATTTAGTAGCTTGACGGGTATTTAGTTTAATTTGTAAACGTAGCTTATCTGATACTTCAGAAAATAAACCGACTATTTAAGTCTCTTCATTTATATACAGATGTAGCAGGCATTTTATAGATATCATTATGTTCAATAACGGTTAATAGTTTAAAAGAAATTTAAATAAATATATATTTTTTCTAACCAGTAACCTTATTTAAGGAAAATGTATTCTAACACTTATATTATGAATTAATAGTTAAAATAATACATAACATGTCAATTTTATAGAGCTATTCATTTTTAGGTATTTTAAGTACATTTTTTGTCAAAGATTAAATACTTAACTTTTAGATTAAACCATATCAAATATCAGAATGCCTACTAAGATACCTGCAGCATCTACGCATTCAACATATTATGCTAATTTACTAGTCTTTAGAAAATTATAGTACATTAGTAATAATCATTTAGTATGCTTGTTCATATATTATATTATAGGTACGTCTAATCATTTATCTATAAAATATACGCGTTGATTAAAATTCGAAGGTATTATTATTTTGCATAATTATTATACGTGTATAAATGTGGTCTGACGTTAAAAACCAGCTGAAATATTTGTAATTTGTGATCCATGTACACACTCATCTTTTACTGCTTTTTTGTTGACGATTACAATAATAATAATAACTCATCTACAGCGATTCGTATTATATACATCGTACATATAATAATCTAGAAAAATATCTAGGGCAGACGCAAGATTCGCACAGTTTTTACGGTACAGAAACAACCTTGACCGCAAACATTGTATTTTAATGCGTTGCATTGTTTTTTTTTACTCACATATAAATTATAGTAAACACATTAACCCGTAAAGTAATTAGTTTTCTGTATACATGCGGAACGTATACTATTCTAGTGGTGGCAGTATAGTAGTGCGCGTGCGCGGTCGGGTTAGCATAGGACGTATACACGCTTTAATCGGATTCGGATACTAACAATAGTAAAAATATAAGACTGTGGGAGACGAAATTGCGCTAAACAAATAGTGTGTATAGTTCTGCGGACAGCGATTGTAATCGTACGATAGTTAAATATCGTTTGCACTGCACGCGTCTGGCCAAACTGCTGCAGCAGTAATTCATAATATTGTTTCGGATTATCAGTTATAAATTATAATATATAATATTATAATATATTGTCTGTCGAATTTTCGATTTTTTTAATTATCATACCGTCGGCTACGCGCCGAACGTTTCCGCGTGAACGGTCACACAGCGTATAATACTAGCTCCAGTATATATACATATATAACTGCGGCTGCTGCGTCGACGGTATGATATTATTGCAGTATAAAAGGAAATCGACTCCGATTTCAACACCGCGTCTGTCACGGAGAGCACCCGCGGTCCGAGAGCAGCAATATAACAATATAATAATATATAATATCATAGCCCGAGATGTGTACTTCTAATCGAAAACTTATATATAATAAAATGCGCCATAACGAGTTGGCCCGATCGGCAACCGCCGCACGAGTTTCATCGCTGTTTATAATAAGAATATATACATATATATATAATATATACCTGATAATAATAATCTGCCGCGGTGGCGTCGACAGACGACACGATCGTTTATATTATACAGACGGACGTATTTAACGGACCGACTGGTCACCGAAAAGCAAACATAGCAGTTAGTTATAGTTCGTTTGGAGGCCCATTCCGAAATCCGGTTGTTTTCGTCTTGCAGTATACGCATATCCACACGTAATAATATTATAGATACACTGTCGTTTGTTTTTACGATCCTTATAATGGTATGTATATTATATTGTATTATGTGATATTATATATACGCGGTCCAGAATATATAATATTATTATTATCATATCATAATATACTAATAAGTAATAACACAATATTAATATAAGTGTCAGGGATAAGGCGCTGCCACGACCGCGGCCGACGAAATAATAAGTACGACACAAATATTATGGTTGGGCTTATAATTATTTATATAATTTAATATCATATAATAATATTTAATAATATGCATGTGTATTGTGCGCGTGTTATACGACGGTCGACTCTATCGGATCGAGATTCGCCCAAGACAGAAATCGCATAAATCCGATAGATATGGTAGTGGGACGACCGGACGCCAACAACGACGATATTACACACGAACGCTCGCGCCGCGGAGTATATCTCTCTCTTTCTTTTTATCTCTCTGGACTCTGGAAATAAGATGGGCATTTAAAACGGTACATACAAAGTGTATTGTTACATAAAACGTAGGCAGGCCATCAATTGTTGTTGCGAGCGACTCAAATTGGACTTACCGACGTTATTTATCATCCACGGCCTCTTGGAACTCTTATATAGATCTTATCGTCCCGTCCTTATTCCCTCTCAGTCTACCGATACATAGGTATAACATGTGAGGATATTATAATACATAATAATATGCCGCCCGCGACATTGCGTTGTCCTATTATTTAGTGTCCCTTGTGCTATAATTTTATAACATGAAACTTTAAATTTTCAAACTCCAAAGATATATATCTCGATAATAATATTGCGAATTTCAAAAACAAACCTAATTACATATTATATTATACGTAAAAAGTATTTATCATCATATGAAATGTAAAACTTAGAATTTAAATTAAAATGTTTAAACATTTTATATTTTAAAATTATTTTTAGTTAAAATTGCATAGAATTCATAGAAATGATTGACATTTTATATACGGCTACCCATAAACTTTTCTTAATAAAAAAATAAATATTTTTGGTTTAAGCAAGTAGTGGCAGATGATTTTTTATCAAACGATCTTAGTTAGATAATTTGTTGTAATTCTAAAAATATTAAACTAAGAGACTTTACACTTTCCGCTATTACCATTTTCTAAATATTCAAATTTTAAAATAATTTCCATGTATATTTTATTTGACGATTGACAGGAACCTTTTCACACAATTATAAATGTCTGTCGATAGTTCTCTGTATTAATACATGCTAATTAGTATTTTTTCCTACTTTTTTTACAAATTTATTTGCTCGGCAAATATTAATTTCTAACGAATGAAAATAATACTAATAATAGAATTAACAATATTTAATGAAAACTGTTCTTTAAAATAGAAGCTGATCCACACATCTCTTTTATTTAGAGTGTTTTGCATACTATGATTTATCTTTAAATTTAAATTAACACATTAACTATGTTCAAATAAAGCAATTTACAACATACCTAATCAGAGGTTATAGTAGGTTAGGCATATAAGATTTAAATTTGATTGTCTTGTATATTCACTTTTATAGTTTTATCTAATATAATACTGACATTTTATACATTTACTTTACAGTGGTATAATCAATGACGAAGAAATATCAAACATAGTGTGTAGTAAAACCAAGATTTTTATTTTATTTTAAAATTGCACATTTTAAAAACTATAATTAAATTAAATTTTACAAAAACTTAAAACAGAATGTATCTATACACAAAGCTACAACAAACATTGTTCACGATTCTGCAATGGTATCTGCGGTTATATCGATATAAAATACGATATTTTTGAAACAATTGTTTTGACTTAGGTATGTAATATTATCATCGTTATAGTTGAATGGTGACAATGCTAAACGAGCTATCGCCCAAATGATTAAAATTGTACATCAATTATTGATGTAGACCACAGCAAGTCATAGGTAAACGAAAACGGGACATTATAAATGAGCATAGACAGAAATCTCCAACTTGTTGTCTCCTAAATCCCCTAGTTTTAATTTTAAAAATGCTTCGCGCTCAGCTCCCAAATCTTTTAAGTATAGTTATAGATATACAAAAACAATTTATTATTTTCATAAATACCTAAATTAAATCATTTACATTTAATATATATTTATAATATCTGAATAAATATAAACGGATTAGCTGACAAATATACACGATAGTTTATAAATGTACTAAAATATTATATGGTCCGGTCATATTAATCTCTATAATCAGCACATTTTCTACGGAAAACTACAGTAATGTTCTTATCATTTGAGGATGTCATAATCTATCAGAAATACTCAAATACCTTCAATCATTTGTATTGGGTTTAATTTCAAAATTGTAGATTAAAAAAATTATATTTACATAGTATTTACTTGTATACTGTAAGGACTCGATTTCCCCCAACTTTACATACCTTTTTGGGATACAATCTATCTAATGTATATGAGTTGAGTTTAATGTCCCGAACCCCGGTATTTGTTTTACCCTATCAGATCTCGTGCGCTGCAGAGCAGCTATACTATCATCACGCGTGTACCTTATATTATGTATGAAAATATGAATCATAAAATTATTAAATTTACACTACAATTTAGAAAGTTGAGCTCCAATAAGGTAATTTTATCCGTAGGGACCATAGTTAAAAATATTAATTATGGGTGGCACATATACTGTGTTCTATTCTATACCAACAAGATTCACATTAACAGTGCTGTGCATACGACTGGTGCAATACCCGTGTACCAGGAAATCTGTCATCATTAAACCGAAATGAATACCAGAAATAAATCTACTTGGCATTGTGAGAGACTTTTCTAGCAGACAATTTCCACAACGTAAATATGTGAGAGATGGTTATGGGCAACGCCAAATGTCTATTGAAACGACGGCTTGTCTTAATTTGTTCATTTTTATTTTCTATTTATTGTAAAAATTACCATTATTATAGTTTCAAAACCAAAACAAAATTTACTATTTACTTACTTATATTGCTATATGTTATGTACAATAAGAGCGTGTGGTAAGAGGTGGAGTCGATCGGACGTGCTAGCTCAACCAAACTTGTAACCTGAACTGGGCTATTATAAAACGATGAATTTATGAGACGGGTCTATTTTCGTTCCGCAAGGGCCAACATTAAATAATAATAATTGTTATTACTTTTTAAATATCTGAATTAAATTTAGTGATTTATTTAGTTATCATCTACATATTATGAAAATAACACAAAATCGTAGTCATGAAACTAACAATGTTTAATAAATAATAACCAATTATATTAGATTAGGCATTATATAGTTGTACACTTGTGCCTAATATTTCACTTTTAAAATTATTACAATAGTCTGAGAAAACAATAAATATGTGGATTTATTAACATAAGTATGTTTATAAAAAAATGTAGTTAAAAAAAAAGGTAATATTATTTGTTTTATAGTATTTTAAACTTATTATTGATATATGACCCTATTATACAATACTTTTAAATAATTTTTATATTTTTTAAATGCCTCATAAAAGACCAGATGGTACTACATTTAACATTAACCATTTATAGCAGAAAAAAAATACTCTTATGTTCCCCGTCATTGGATATTACGTGAGTCTACAATGAGATTCATTCATTGTTCCATCTGCATTTACGATGTCCAAGTCAGTTTGAGACACCTGAATCCTGTCTACGAGATAAATCGTATTTTATACGGTAAAAAACGAGTTTATATTTTATACTTTCATCTCAGCCTAGAACAATGAATCAGGGTGGAAAAACTAACGGACACTTCGTGGTTTTACAAATACAAACATTATTGCATACCAATTGTTCATAAGTTCACCATTTCACATCTATAATGATATATAATCGTATATTAACAATAAAATACTGAAAACAGAATATTGATCATCGATTTTAAATATTAACATAATATGGGTTAATATACGTTTTAATTTATATTACTAAAATTCATTTTAAAATGAAACTTACTATTGATTTTAGAATTGGACACAGATTCAAAAGTAATAAATTTTAATTAATCTTTTCACCTATACCTACGAAAGTACTTATAATACCGGCAATTACTATTCTTCACAAGTGCATATGTTTTATGGAAAAAAAAACAGAAACGATGATTTATTTCAAAATATTTTAATTTATAATTTTTAAAATCAGTAAATTTAAAGCTATTAAATAGCTTAAACAAATCAAAACATCTGAAGCGACAAACGATTAAGAAGACCTGAAACTAGTGATACATAAATGGTAAACTCTCTTATTGTAGGTTACCATATGTAAACCATCACAAGAAACCGTCATTCCGGTGAATACCCGTGAAATGCCTGTTAAAAGTCTACCAGAAACTAAGGTTCAATCAATAAAATCTAAGACACCAATGCACTATGTCCAGTGGATATTCCTAGTAAATAAATTGAATTACACCAGTATAGTAGACTACAACAAGCAATCATATTGTGAGTTTCAGTCAGTCGATTTAAGCAAACAGGTGGAGCATAGTAAACATAAAAATGAGGACTTATGCACCGTTGATGGTAATTTATAATATTATTAAAGATGATGAAACAAATAAAAGCATCTGCAGCGAAGCTCCCACCTACCAAGCGTAAGCCACCCGTGCCTATTAAAATATGCATTAAAAACATAACTAAACCAAATATTTCAAACATTTTTTCCCCAATAAAATATTGCTGCATCAATCACCGTTTATTTAAAATTTTCTTTTCTGAACTGCTTAACTGAGTATTTTTATATACATTTTGTTTAACTTTAATCTGATCAAAACACATCATGTTCTGTACAGGTTTTGGTTTGGTTGTGTTTTTAATTATTTTAACAGGTACCCGTGGTTTGGTGGGTTCTTTTTCTGGGTAGATGTTTTTATTTGTTTCGTCACTTTTAATACGATTATCAATAGTGCGGCAATCCTCTTTTTGATTTTCATCCTTCACCTCTGTGCATGAATTTGTCGATTGCAATTCACAACATGATTTATCGACCGTTGCTGTAATTAGATTTTGTTTAGAAGGAATATCCAATGGACATGGTGTCTTAGATTGTATTGGTTGAACTTTGGTTTCTGGTAGACTTTTAGCAGGCATTTCACTGTTGTTCACTGGAATGACGGTTTCTTGTGGTGGCTTCTCATGTTCAATTTTAGGGTTTGTGTCAGTTTCGCCAGGCTGGTTCATCGCCGAACGACCATTTAGTGATTCATTCTGATTAGGACATATGTCTATAAGACGATCCAATTTCTTGATAATACAAGAAAGTTTACCACATATTGTATCAGTATCACTAATTCCAGGTCGTTCGCAATCGTTTGATGAGCAAATGTCAATCGTTTTACATTGTTTTTTGCAGCAGTACGGTTTACTATTTTTGGATTTACAACAAACACCACAATTGTTCGATTCAAGACTTTCCAAAGATTTTACACAACATTGACTCTTGCATTGATGATTTTCCTGCACTTTGTCACATATTTTAGAGTTCTTATCCGATTGCCCTTCAATTACAAATATCAGTATTAAATTATTAGGTATAAGGTGGTTATCATTATTCTTACGATGAATTCTAAGCATCTGAATGCAGGTACTAAATATATATCTAATAATTTAATGTTACATACCAGGACTATTCATATCTTTGATATTTTCTGTTAATGTGCCAATTTCTTTTAAATGTTGAGAATTTTTAAAATTGTCACTACACGTTTTAGTTTAAAAATAATTCTTTTTTGTATTTATTATTAACTTTTTATAATTTGTTGAATTATTTTTTTCATGTCAATGGTTACATGGAAACCACTTTGTTGATCTCGTTATTTTAGTTTAATGTATAGGTTTTTTTATACATTAAGTTTTGACTATTAACTCTATTTATACATTTGTTATACTTAAAACCAGCAACGACGGGTAATTCAGCTAGTTTATACCTAAAATAATTTATGTTGCATAAAGCAGGTAAAGCATATTTACACCTTTAGACACCCACTAAAATCTATTTGAACGTCGACCTGGTAAATGGTAGGTAGATATCAGCGAAAAAATAAGATATAAAAAAATGTATAGATGAATACAATGATTAATGAATATTAATAATAATAAAGATATATAATAAAGACATCACACACGTCAAAACGCTTATTAGATATAATATGATAATAATTATATGAAGTAGTATTTATTCAAAATCTATTTAAATGTTATTGTAACAAACGGAGAAATAATTTACTTACGTGGTTTTGTACCGTTGAATATGTTTATTGTTTTCTAAAATAAGAATAAGAATATAAAGGTTTACTACTAGTTACTTCTAGTAAATGGTTAGAAATAGCTTCCTTGATAGACCAAACTGACCTTCCTTTCCTATCTGACCCTAAAATTTATGTCTAATGCATTGGTCACTTGGACCATCGTGTATTTGTGTTGGTATTCGAAAATGTTTAATTTTGTTAAAAATTATGAAAGGTTCTTGAATGAAAATATGCTCACCGTTGTTCTAGTTATGATGTACACATTTTCTGTTACAATACAATAAGTATTTGCGATATCATTTGGATATAATTATATTGTAGTGTAGGCACGGTGTTTTGTATTGGTTGGCCAACAATTTTATTTACACAATCCGTAACGGTACGGTTCGTCGGTGGCGGCAACGGGTGACGTTTGGTCGTTTGACACTGATGTTCCGGTTCAGTTTGTCCGGAAGGAGTTTACAAACACGTGGCCTTGGATGGAATTTTTCTCTATCACTCTCTCTCACTCACTCTGCCCATTATTATTTATTATCATTATTATTGCACTAATCAACCAGCGGGAAGGTCTTTTCACTTTCCGAATGTAGTAAACCGACAAACAGAGCGGAACCCCTGTGGAAAACAACGACTCCGTCATTGTCAGCTGGCATGCAAAACTACTACACATCCGATGAATATCACTAACATCGACACGTATATTTCACGCAACATAATTCATACCGAATCAATCCCGTAGACATTTGCAATGTTCTTTTACTGCAGCTCTCCATTACAGAAGGAATTTTGATTATTATTTATTACTCATTACTCACCTATTATACTTAATACAAAATATAAATTGCATTAACATGACAGATTGAATAAATATAATTATAGGCTTAAGAGAATTGACTTGACATCGAGTTATTTTCTATTCGTCTGGATTTAATAAATCGACGAAAAGAAAATCCATGAAACATTAAATGTATTTATGTATATGTAATATGTATATTGCCAATAGGTACTTTTGATATTCTCGAAAATTCTAAAAACAGAACATAATTCTGACACTGAGTTCAAACAAAAATATATAAATAACAAAATTGCATAACTACTATATCACACTTAAAGTTATAACTATATTATATAATGAAGCACTTCGCTGTTCGCTCCATACCTAAAAACTGAAAATACAACTAAGAAAAGTACATTAAAGACCATAAGTTGGGTCCATTAAGGGTTAACTATTGAATTATCATTATTTTTTTCTTATGAAAACATAAGTGATAAGTATTTACATAAAATATAATAACTAATAAAGTATAAGGTTAAAAAAAAAAATACTAAATGTTTTTCAAATGATGAGCACCTATGTACATACTTCTAAGGTTTTGTAGTATATCTATTATCTATATAGGAATTATTATAATATTATTTATGACATTATGTATTGTTTAATCATTGTGAAAGTGTATACTATAGTTAAATAGATTAGGTTTAGAATTTAGTATTTACTGCCAACAATGTTTCATTTCAGCATAGGGCGTTTTAAAGATAGTTTTGTAAGTATATTATGCGGGTATCGTATGATGGTTAAAACAAATTCATTCAAAAAAGATACCTATTAAGAGTGGGCACAATAATAAAAACGAGTATGTGACCTATAATAATAATAGTCGCAACAACGGTATAATACTTCAAGAGCAATACAAATTAGAATACTACATTAAATGTTGATATAAATCCTAGTATTTTTTTTATATGTTTTTTGATGTCTTTAAAGTTAGCACGTGTGTTAAAAGAACAATGAGAAGTTAATATATTTTTTTCATTAAAAGAATAATATTTGCGTAGAATATTTATTTATGACATTCGGCGAATCGGCCTGCTAATAAAGCGTTTTGTATTTGGACAGAACTGTGGTGTATTCTTTTCAAAGTAAATACTAAATAATAATACATAATCGAGACATTTATAAATAAAGAATTTTAACTATCAATACTATATTTATTTCCATGCATATTAGTAAACTGGTGAGTGTATTGAAGGGGAGTACCACCGCTTACAACAGAGATAATAATAATGCATCTTGCAATAATTCATAATTAACTATAAATTATAGTATCGAAAATGTATTTTAGATTTATAGGGGTTTTTATTCAGAAATGTATTATATTTTTAACGACTGACTGCCTACAGAAAATGTATACTTTATATACAAATGTACAATATCTTATATTCGTAAACTATATTCAAATACCTAGGTAGGTGACTAGGTATACCATTACTTATTCGATCATGAGTATGATTTATAATTCAACTTGGATACTTATTTGGATACCCGTTTATTATTATGTTTACATATTATACTGATAGGTGATCATTATGTGTGTCTCAAAAGTACCGAGGGATTTTTACAAATTTTTTTTAGTATTTTTTACCTTCTAGTTTTTACAGAACATAATTTTCAAAAGAGTGCAAATAATATTATTACTACAATAAAAAAAATTGTCTGAAATGATTTTTTTTTGGAAGTGAATACCTACTTTTTCGAGTAAATTGTAACGAAAAATGCGAAAACCCGGAAAATTGGAAGACAATCTTTATCTTAATTATCACTTTCACGTGACAACCCGAACGAAAAATCGTATACTACCGATCTGTCCGGTATTGTGCTGTGCGTATACTATGCTGCAGTTGATTATGCTGCAGTTGATTATTGGCGGACATGTCAATTTCCGATGCCATGAAGGCCGAACGATTTGTCAAAATGAGACAACCGGTTTGAAGTCGTTGGTGACTGTGGGGCAGGGAAGGGCGACGCGGTTCGAAATAATTAACCGTTTCACAACATTGTCGTCGTCGTCGCGAGTAAAATATAATAACGCGCCGCAAGAGTTGCGGTGCACGTCGTCGTCGTCGGAAATGTCACCGCGGATCGACGACGATTGGCATATTATTCTATACGTAGGGATATTATAATAATTAATTAGACAATTTGATCTGGCACAAGTATGTTAATTCAACGATTTTGTTTCGGTTACGAAATCGACATGCATGTATATATACAGCCATATTATAGCCCAATGTACCTATTTATTATTTTGTTTTGGTTTTGAGAAGAAAAAAAAATAAAAAACCGTTTCAAGGTCGTTGCCTGTGTGCAACGCTCGCACTACGCCGTTTCGCTCTAGTAATTCGGCCGGGTCCCGTGCGCATACACGGTGGAAAGCGAAAGGTTAGGGAACATAATATATTATATTTTAATGTTTAATACTATATACATATGTACGTACGTGTGTATAATGAACCAGCAGACGGTATAATATAACCATGTACCCAGTACCCACTATATAATATAATATTATGTATACCACTACATTTGGCGGTGATGCGCGAATAAATAATAATAATGATAATAATATAGGTATATCAACCTTGGACGACGTTTTCCGGAGCTCGCGATTTAAGTGCACATCATTATGACTATATCGTTGTACGACCCAATGTCGCAATGTAGGACCGCACAACATTTTCCACACGTGTACGGATTAACACACCGTCATCGATCAAAGGTATCGATCCGCGTGTCAATATAATATAATATGTGTACCTACGAGTACCTATCTGGTATATAGGAACAGAATTTTATACGGATTGCGTACTTATCACAGTTTCCAAACGCTTTTACTCGGAAAACGATCGGTTTACGACTCGTGCCTGTAAACGTCGATTTATGAACGCGCGACCTTGTCCGGGCCACGGGCGCGCGCGAGCGATGATGAAGGCGAAAACGTTTGACTATTAAAAGAACAAATAATGACACCATAAAAAAAATTCAAGACAGTAAATATTATATGTACCTAATATATATAGACTAATACACTATAGAGGTGAAATACGCATATAATATGTATGATTGTGTGTGTGTATACACTAAGCTCGTTTTGTCTTCGACCGGTCCAAATGATATTATATTGTATTTGTCCAAAACTCAATGCTCTCTATATATTATACACTCTATCTTATATACGACTATTCGTCGACGACTTTGACGATGATGATGATGATGTGTGCCCTTGACTCTGACATGGCAATTATCGGGATATCGTGTTAACGCTAATGGATAGTACGAGTTAAGGTACTCTTTTTTATGCTCTATGTACACAACGCATGTGTGTGTGTGTGTGTGTGTGTGTGTATGTGTGTATATGTGTGTGTATATGTACCCAGTGGTAGGAACTTCTACGCCCCATCCTTCCATCGCCTATTTTCAGACCACATCGTGTGGACGATTTCCCCCGAAAGCGTTTTTTTTCAAACAGTTACTCATCTGACATTTTTCTAACAATTATTATAATTATCGTTTATCTGCTTATTTCACACGACGTTCGATCAACGTTTGTATGCCTCTCATATGTTGGTAATTTGTTTGTAAACAAAAATTGAAATGTTGTATATAAAATATGAACGGAAGTTTACTTTTAGTAGACATCAGCGTACCTTCTATCTATAGGTATGCACAATGTGAAAGTCAATCGTTAAAAAGTTACACGCATCTTTATAGATTTCGGAACGTTATTTTTATTAGACGATATTATGTTCTGTAAACCGGTATCAACATTTTTTTAGATGCCTCTATCATGGCTGACGTTCACATCATTTGCAATTCGATTAATCATTGTAGTGCGCGATTTTATTAGAAGATAAATAGCAAGAGTGAGGATGGAGGTTGGGTGAATCCCTTCTGTAAATAATGAATAAAATGAACGACAAATATATATAGCAATTTTATAACAATTATTTGACAGGTTCGAGGTTGTACTATATATTGATCTCAACACTTCTTTAAAACAATTTTATTAAATTTTAATAGAAATTAATAATATATATTATATTATGTTAGCGACAATTTTCCTGTTTAGTTATTTTAAAGAATTTCCAGCCAATAATGACAATAACTATTTTTTTTAATGATATTTCTTAACCATTTTAAATAATATCTAACAATTCCGTGATGATATTTTTATATATTAGATTATTACCTATATTCATTATCTTGTAGATATATCTACACTGTATGTAAACGTTCTGGCAAATAAATTAATAATTACATAGTAATTGTTGACAATATCAGAATTTACATCTAACTTATATACAGAATTAGGTAAAATATTTGGGAATTTTACTATAGACAAAAGATTTACATGGGGACCGCATTTAAAGTCCAAACGTAAAATCCTTAACAACCGCCTTCATCTATACTTTGGCCGATTCTCAAATCTAAACTAACAATACACACAAAGTCCACATTGTACAAATCTCTACTCGGACCCATTTGGGCGTACGGTATGCAAATCTGGGGGTGTGCTAAACCTTCTCGAGTCCGCACTATCCAAGCTTCTCAGTCCATCAATCTCCGGCTAATAGCCTCGGCCCTTTGGTACGTAACAAATGAAAACCTACACAAAGACCTATGAATTCCAACTGTTGGCCAACTAGCTAAATTGTACTATAACAGATTTCACTCTAAACTGCAACACCATCCCAATCCTTTAGTCTCTCACATCATAGCATCACGTACTCTTCCTGACAACCCACCGATCCGGACTCAAAAGAAATTGGTACTGTGACCTATTAAATTAATGAATAAAAAAAAAATTACTGGAGGGTACCATTGCCGCGATGATTTCCCTCATCTTGCGCTTCATGTGTTATTTTTATTATGCAAATAGTGTTATGTCAGTCATCTTTTTTACTTATTGTGTTATGTAATACAGATTGTAAATTGTCTATTAATATAAAAAAAAACTTATACATATACTTGTTATTGGTATTATTAATTTAACTTATAGAAGTAATCACTGGAGAACTTTTAATCAACAAAAGTTTTGAAGGAAATACGAAATGTCTTTTTCTGATTTGATGTATTTTGATAAACAGCTTCAGCGGTTATTGTGAAATAAGTAATCGACTCATAAGCTCGGAATTGTCTAATCATAATATACCTATCTAAGCAGTTTACTAGTTGAATAAATTCAATATTAATTCAATATGGTGTTAAGAATATAAATGTATAATCGACTAAGAAGAACTAATTCGACCAATTATTAACTTGAATTATTCTTCACATTTCTACGTTGTATAATTATTTGAATATTTAATTTTAAAAATCGGAACATCATAATATTATGTTATAAATTGGTAAAGTATAAACGTATTATAAAATATACATTTTATTGTATTAAAGTTATACCTAAAATGTATGATTTATTATATTGTATGTGTTATGTTTATAGTTGCGTTAGACATATGTTATACTTTAATAACATTGTTATTTATAATTTAATTATAGTTACCATTAATATTACACGAGTTCTGCGATTTTCAGTGGTTGGACGAAATACGAATGAAATTATTCAAACATGCACAGGTGTTTATACAGTAGTAATACTAATACCCCAAGGCGTCTTACTGGGTACATTGTGTCTTAACACGAAAATTCGTCACGATTTTATTGACTTACTTTAAGGATGATCCTTAGGTTTTGCAAATATATTTTTTATTTTCTATCAATGCCATTCGATTGATTTAAATAAATTAGTCTCCAAATATACATGTTATTATTATTAATACTATTTTTTTACAAGGTGAAAACTAGTTCAATTTCGTACTTCAGAAACGTAAATCGAATGTTGCGTCATAAGACAGTATATAACATGTATAATATTATAATATAAACTTATATTCTCGCTTAAAAAATTATTCTTTTTCCCTTCTTTATTGGGTACCTCGTATAATAATATGCTACCACACAGAATGAGATAATTTTTTTCAACGTTTCGTTAAAACACATTTAATGGCAGAGTAGTCAATAGCAATAACGAGTTAATTATGAGGTATTAGTACAACATCATTTTAATAACACTGTTTAAGTAGTATATACCAAATATGTGTTATTAAAAGTTGCTAGAGGGTATGGAAATTGACCGTGTATTCTAATTAAATTAGTTTTTGTAAAACCTTGTTTGGATTTTCATTTTCTCAAGCTTTAATATACAGAGGTGATAGTATGTTACCCTAGTGATGTACTGGTATCCTTAAAAAAGTGTGACACTTACAATAATCGTACCTATAATTCAATTCATAATGTACTACTCTGATACATGGAATGACATATGATCATTATTATAATATAACTTACATTTTGTAAAACACTTCCATAAGTCACTTTATGTATCCATTATCCACACACACATTGTAATTTATTTTACTATTCTCTTAAGAGGACGTGATACCTGCATGTGTTGTCTCCGTCTTACAAGTGCGTAACATAGCAAATTTTACGCTCAGCNTAAAATCCTTAACAACCGCCTTCATCTATACTTTGGCCGATTCTCAAATCTAAACTAACAATACACACAAAGTCCACATTGTACAAATCTCTACTCGGACCCATTTGGGCGTACGGTATGCAAATCTGGGGGTGTGCTAAACCTTCTCGAGTCCGCACTATCCAAGCTTCTCAGTCCATCAATCTCCGGCTAATAGCCTCGGCCCTTTGGTACGTAACAAATGAAAACCTACACAAAGACCTATGAATTCCAACTGTTGGCCAACTAGCTAAATTGTACTATAACAGATTTCACTCTAAACTGCAACACCATCCCAATCCTTTAGTCTCTCACATCATAGCATCACGTACTCTTCCTGACAACCCACCGATCCGGACTCAAAAGAAATTGGTACTGTGACCTATTAAATTAATGAATAAAAAAAAAATTACTGGAGGGTACCATTGCCGCGATGATTTCCCTCATCTTGCGCTTCATGTGTTATTTTTATTATGCAAATAGTGTTATGTCAGTCATCTTTTTTACTTATTGTGTTATGTAATACAGATTGTAAATTGTCTATTAATATAAAAAAAAACTTATACATATACTTGTTATTGGTATTATTAATTTAACTTATAGAAGTAATCACTGGAGAACTTTTAATCAACAAAAGTTTTGAAGGAAATACGAAATGTCTTTTTCTGATTTGATGTATTTTGATAAACAGCTTCAGCGGTTATTGTGAAATAAGTAATCGACTCATAAGCTCGGAATTGTCTAATCATAATATACCTATCTAAGCAGTTTACTAGTTGAATAAATTCAATATTAATTCAATATGGTGTTAAGAATATAAATGTATAATCGACTAAGAAGAACTAATTCGACCAATTATTAACTTGAATTATTCTTCACATTTCTACGTTGTATAATTATTTGAATATTTAATTTTAAAAATCGGAACATCATAATATTATGTTATAAATTGGTAAAGTATAAACGTATTATAAAATATACATTTTATTGTATTAAAGTTATACCTAAAATGTATGATTTATTATATTGTATGTGTTATGTTTATAGTTGCGTTAGACATATGTTATACTTTAATAACATTGTTATTTATAATTTAATTATAGTTACCATTAACACTTTCAACGCCGCGTGTGATTTCGGCAATTATACTGCGACGCCGCGTTGTTTATCCCGTGACGCGTTTACGCGTCAATGGCATTAGAAGCATAACTCTATTAATTCGTAAAATTGAAAAACATTTTAATATTACTTTTTAACAGCTTTATTGTTACCTTTTATGTATAAAATACTTAGACAGTACATACACGTGTTATATGACATATAATATATGAATATAAAATTTCCGAATACAAAATAATAACCATAAAATAAATTGAAAAATGTGTAATAAAATAAAATAAAAATTTGTTTATCATAATTATATCATAAAACTAATGATTTACAATCTTTGTAAAATGTTTTAAAAAATAAATAAATATATAAATCATTAAAAATTACAAAATTTAAAAAAACATATTATTTTGCGTGATAATTTTCGAAACAGGATCCTAAACATAGAGGTGGATTATGTGGACAGAGAGAACAGTAGTATGATGTATCTTTGCGTTTACCAATTTCTTTACAGTAACTACATCGTTTGCGTTGAACTCTTGTCGTTTTTTCGCTTTTTGGTAAGAGTTGTAGAGTATGTACATTTGGAACTGTAGTCGGTAATTTAGTTAGAATTTCATATTGTTTTTCTCCAAGTTCACCAGTTTTATCATTTTTTTTTAACAATGAACGTATTATATTCAGCCGAAAATTATAAAAAGGTATTTTACGTTCATTTTGACAATATAAAAGATAAGAATTGAGAAGTAGCTGTTGTAAAATGTGAATACCAACTTTCTTGTACCATCGAAGAGTTTTTCGTTCACACGGGTAGTAGGACAGCAGTTGTTCTTGACGATCTACACCTGACATATAATCATTATATTTTATTATTGGCAATGGTTTTTTTTTTTTGTCTCCCCGTTTTTTTTGTGTATCTACCATATCTGCAGTCCATTCTGTTGATATGCCCAAAACATCCCTTTTGTCCTTCCACTTGAATACACAGATCCCGTTATATGAGTACTTCGATATATTTTCTCCTTTTTTTAATTTTTTTTTAATAATGTCGCTTGGATTTTTTTTCCTATTTGAACGCAATGTGCCGGTACAATAAGTATTTTTTGAAATTAGTGTCTGAGCTAAATTAATGCTATTATAGTAATTGTCCATGTAAAGCGAATGACCTTTGAACAATTTTCCTTCCATAAGGTTTATAACTACGTTTTCCGTATGACTATTAGAATGCGGTTGTTCAAGCTGTGACAGTTTTTGTCCAGTATAAATCATAATTTTTAAATTCAGGCCATTTGGCTCAGCTAACATATATAATTTGATCCCAAATTTATGTCTTTTTCCCTGTATATACTGTCGAAAAATCAATCTACCACGCCATAATATCATTGACTCGTCTATAGATAAATTTTTACCGGGATAATACACCTCATCCATTTTATTATTAAAATATTCCACAATTGATTTAATTTTAAAAAGTCTATCATTGGGGTCAACAGCGTCATGGCTAAAATGTAACACTCGAAGAATTAATAAAAAACGATTTCTACTCATATGTTTTTTGAAACATGGAATATTAAATAGTTCATCTTGTTTCCAATAGTCCTCTAGTTTATTTAAACGTATTGTTCCAGTATGATAAAGTAGTCCCAAAAATACTTTCAGTTCAGTGGTAGTTAAATCTTTCCAATGAGTTATCCTAGATTTGTCAGACGAAAGACTAAGAACTTCAACGGCATACAAATTAGTTTCTTCTACTATAAAATTATAAAAATCATCAGATACTAGCAAATCAAAATAATCGATAGGCTCATGCCCTTTCGGCTGTACTCTCAACCCTGCATTTCCTATAAACGGAATTAATGGGACCTGTACTGGATTAGAACTCCAATGCTCAGCCGATATGCTATGTCTTATTTCGGGTATGTCTGCCTCCGTCAATAAATTATCTTCAGAATCGCTTTCCTCTGTATCTACTTCAAAATCACTATCTCCATCATCTACATCTGACTCTTGTAATAATGCCAATAATTGTTCGTCAGTCAACGTCTTACCCCTCGTTACTACTGGAGACCTCTCTCGTGATGGTCCTGGTTGACTATCCATATTTATACTAGGATCCAAAAAATGTCTACATAATAATACAATAATAAGTTGTTGGTAAAAAATGATATGATATATCATAAAATCAAGTATTCTATAAGGTATGCAATAGGCATAAGTTTTTTTTTCATTATATATTTATACGAAACAAAAAATATAATATACAATGGTATTCAAATAAAAATAATACGTANTGCTGAGCGTAAAATTTGCTATGTTACGCACTTGTAAGACGGAGACAACACATGCAGGTATCACGTCCTCTTAATGGTTTTAAACAAGTGTATTGCATTACGCCATTTCAATAATTCATTCAATTATAGTATGCATATATTTTACATAATATAAGAAATATGGTTGATGCACGTTTCAGTTTATCATGATGTATTATAATATGTTATATTTATTTTAATTATGTAAACTTGAGTTTTGAAAAATAATCATTATAAAAAAAAAACTCTCAACTTGGTAGATAATTAAGAAACAAACAATAATTTGTAAATACCAAATAATAAATTATATTATTACTATTTAGCTATATGCCTATATAGGTACCTACTATAATACTACCTAAACTAAATATTTCCTACTGATAATTTATGTACTTATCTAAATTAAAATAGCAATATGATTTTAGGCACAAATTTGTTTGTATAGTATGTATAGTAAATAAATATCATCAACAATAAAAGTATAAATTATAATGTATATAAATGTATAATATTAGGTATGATATTAATTACTTTAGTGTTTAGTGTTTAGTAAGCATTAAATATAAGTTCGAAACTACATTTGTAAGATAGCTATTTATTGGTAAGTTGACTATTTTCAAGTCAATTTTGCAGTAAAAGAAAGTAGGTGCTAACCTATTTCATGACACCGTGCAGTACTTACTTATAGTATTGTAGTCCTTCTATTTTAAAAATTCTAACGTAATAATAATAATTATTATTAATAATATTATTATTATTATTATCTCCTAATAATAATTAGGAGATTGTCAGAATTAAGGATAAGTTTACTAGGTATTCAATTTCATCAATAAACCTAGGTACCTATATGTATAATACATCATATAATGTTTAATTAAATATGATGTTTTATAAAAAAAATACATCGAAAAGTAAAAACTGTTCATAATAGTATATACGTATAGGCATATTACAAATATAATTCTAAAGCATACTAGTAAAGTATTACCCAACTTTTCACGGCATAAAAAATTTTTCCGTTTTACTTCAGTTAAAACTGAAACTTGTACTATTGCACAAAATAAATATTACGAAAGTTAATTTTATGACTCTCCAATTTTTAATTCTGGACGTACTTTTGATGTAAGCAAAAAAATGGGTTCAACTATTATAATGCTTAAAAGCCGGCGTAAACCAAAATCTTTAAGATTTAAAAAAAACTAAATTCATGCGTAGCTACTATCCTATAGACATACTGAAACACTTAAAGAAACACTGAAACCTCCATAGAAACCTATACGAGTTGAAAAGATAAACCATAACACCCACTGAGTCTCAAGGAATTGATTGATATAACTTTCAATAAAAATGGTCTAGTAGTTTTTGAGTCTATTATTATTTATTAGCCATATAGGACAAACAAATAAACATTCATTTTTATACATATGTATAATGTATACCTATAGGTATATATACAGATTATATTTGAATTAAAATAAATAAATTATATAAATTATGAAGATGATTTTAAATTGATTTTTTTTTTTGGATTTAAATTTAAGTATTAAAAATACATGCATCATTGGCAATGTTATTCACTGCATACTGAAGTAACAAATACAAGCATTCGTGAATAATAAAAACTATAGTTATGTCTTGTGTGTAAAAGCTTACTAAATGTATTAGTTAGAATTTATTATTTAAAATTACTATACAAGTTATTGGTGGTCGATTTAATTTAAATGTATTAAAATAGTAGTATTTGATAAAATGTAAATTTTATTGACCACTTTATAATATTTAATACTAAACTGATCAAATTAAACTATAAGTCGTAAAAAATCAAACCAAACCCAAGCCCACCCAACCCGTTTAATATATCAATACATTTAAAAATGTCAGACATTACGATAAAACTATATAGACGTATAAAAACACTATTCCATGTAATATGAATATATATATATATATATATATATTAAATAGTATTGTTTTCGATAAAAACTGTAAATGGCAAAACATTTAAATAAACATCATATTACTACATTATCGTTAAGAAATAAAACCTTTTTTTCAAATTTAATAGGTTATACGCAATTAAAGTTAAGTATTTTGTTCATGAATTATAATTTTGCACCATACAAACATTTTATCATTGAATAAAGGCGTAGAATAATAAAATCATTTAAAAATGTTGAACATAATACCAAATTGGTAATGATCAATAAATAACTTTGCTTTTAGGCATTAACATTATAAAAGGATTACATAATTATTCTGACAATCGTACTTTTGACTAAGTAATTATTTAATAACATATAGTGAACAATTTTAAAACCTCTACTTAGCTAGTGAAGTACAAAAAATGAACACTTAACCACTCATTTGAGAGAACCTACTATTTACTAGTTTAATATTTAAGTAGGTGCCAATAGATAATATATTATTTTTGGTCTAAATAACTACAAATTACTAACTATATACAATTATTGAATCTATAGCATTGCAGTACTTACTAAAACACAGTAGAATGATGGAGATAGAAATTTAGACCGACTCTAAAAGAAATACCTCAAAAAAAAAATGACATCAAATGTCAAAAATGATGTAAAAATAACATGGTATTTTGTAGATACACGTCATTTTTTGAAATAAATTTTATTACACTTTAGAGTTTGGATTGCATGTATATACTGAGAGGTGGTTATTTTTAACGTTAAATAGTTACATGGTTTGATTGAGAAATGAGAATCGATTGGAAAACTCGACAAACACGGAAAAAAATGGCCGGCGACAACAGCTATTCCGGAAAACAGCAAACTGAGCACTACAGTGTGGCTACGTAGAGAAAACAGACATCTGTCACCGTTTTCTTGGAGGAAGAGAATTAGACTCACTAGCGGTAATTAAAATCGTGGTTAACCATATTAATATGGATAAGGGTTGTCTGGTTACCTCGACCGTGGTCCAAATTATATGCGGTAAACTCTTGACCGGGTACTAGCACGATATTTTCCGTTGTTCGTCAGCCAATTCCAGGAAAACGTAATCATCGCGTAAGGCCTTTTTTTACCACGCTCGTCGTGCCGTTCGAGTTCAAACATTCAAACCGCCATCGAATCTTCTTCGTCGTCCTCGAGTGCATTAACTATAATAGATTGTGTACAAGTCACAGTGCAACGAAATTCCAGTGAAACGAGTTGTTGTACCTAAGAGTATGTTTGCCGCGAGAATCGTCTTTTCCAGTCCGACGACGAAACGCGTTTCCCGAGAATTTCGAGCCGTCCGGAATGATAGTAGGTACGACATAGGTCTAACCTATATTATTCACAGGTTCCAGGTAAGTAGAGTTTGTTTATACAATTCTACAAACGTTATTTAAAATTTATCGTATTTAAATAGTAAAATAATCGCGTTTTATCGCTCTCTTACGGTTAGAAAATACACTTGGATCATAAGACTAGAGGAAATAAAATTAAGATAAAGGGAAGACACACTCTGCGGAGATAACCGTAAAATACAGCCGGATTGGATTTAGGTTACGGCTACCGTGGCGACATCACCAAGACAATATTATAACATTTTACCGATATCGCTCTGCACTGTGTGTGGACCCAGTATAACATTATCAATGGTTAAATTATAATTGCATTGTATCAATAATATAATTATTAACGAAAAAATGTGCATACCTATCGAAATGTGCCACCCGAGGCGATCACATTCATACGATTACGCGATCCAAAAATAAGACGCTGCCTATGGGTATACTATTCTATTATATTATGAGTAAATCAATGACGAAACGACGTGTGTCATTGTGTCAAGTCCCCGAAACGAGTTCAACATCAGATATTATTATTTATATTACTATGAGAATTATTATATTTATAGTCCGACATCGCAATCTGCTTCAAAACCACCGTAATTATTATATTATTCTGTACTTATATACCACGATATAATACCCATGTACGTGCATTGTAATAGTGTCGTCGTGTCGTATCGGAAACCCAACGCTTTTTACGGAGTTTCGAGTTTCGATATTATATAGAATGATTGTAATAATAAATATCATAAACGATCTTAACGGTGGAAATCTTACGAAACGATGGAAGCTGGACCTCCGTCGCACGTGTTTATGGGGCAACGATTAATGTTTATAGCACCGGCGTATAAAAATGGAAGAAAGTGAAAATGTGTCATCTCGCGAGCGAGGAGCGGATGCCGACCGCCGCCGGATCGGTTGCTTTTGGAGGACGAGATTTGACGTCGACGACTTATCATTTTACCAACGTGCGGTGCATTAACATTTTTATTGTTGTTAATTTCGGAAGTCGGCCTGAATACGCAAAAGTGGATCTATAAAACGTACTTGGACAATATTTATTGCGTACGCATATACGAAAATGGCATCGAAGGACTATCGAGAGAACGGTCAGAGAGACGTCAGTCGGTCGGTCGGTCGATCGCAAAAGCGTATTAGACATAATATTATACACACCCTGGCTTTAATGTCTAAAAATCTCTTCGATTTTGGACTCACTCGATTTGCCCACCGGAAGCTGTGTTGAACACGTTTTGAAGATGGCCATAATTCTTATTCGTAATATAAATTATGATACAATATTATATACATAATCAACAGTAAGTTAAGACTGGTTATAATATTTGTATTTAGAACGAGGACGTTGAAGGTATAAATGTACAAATTTTTTACTTGAAAATCGAGTAAAAAACAAAACCGATATCTAGGTGGCTAGGTGCAATAATAAAATTATTATTACCAAACGTCCAAATGACATGCTAATTCGTTTCATGCTGACAAACTATTTGATATGCCTATTTATAATATATTATTGAGCTTAAATAATAATTTGTACTTATTATTAAACTGCGGTGTATTATTTAAAAATAAAATGTGTCCAAGGCATAAATAATAATATTTCTTAGTATTAGCTTTCGTAATTCTATTTTAAACGATAATATTCTTGAGAACTCCTAGTATGGTACTAAGGTAAATATTATAAATATATTTTGACCGTGTATCAATTTAAACGAATTTAAAAGCGGTCATATATATTATACTAAATGTACCTATATAATACGTATCTACAAACGTAGGCGAGGTTTGTCAGTACAACGGTATCGCAATATTGAACCACTTGGATTTAAAAACTAAACGGATAATCGCCTAACGGAAATAATTATGTGTCACACAGTCGTTGATAAAATGTTCGAATTCTTTGTTCGATTAGGCAAGGTAATAACTAATAAGTAATAACTACAGTTTTACATAAACGGCAAAAGTAGATCGACATTTAACGGAAAAGTTAGTGGTATTGACTATAATATTATTATGTGGTTATTAATAGTGGTGTACTGGTGTTACATTATAGAACGCAAGTAACTATATTAGGTTAGTGGACGGAATAGTATTTACGGATACCTTATTTTCTTGCTGGTCAAAAATGAACCGATCGACTTTCAGGATTTGATATTATCGAAACGGAAAAATTAACTCGGAAATAGATTGTTGTTTAGATTTTATATACCTACTATATAAGCGCGTTTCGTCAATCGTCTAAATCTAAAACCCCACTTGACGATTATTTATAGTATTAAATTATTATATTATAAAGGTGATTGGCATTAGGTATCATAATTATATCATTACGCTATACGGATATGCGTATTGTACGTTGACCGATGTACCTACGCATATCGCACGTGGACGAATTCATATTATTTGTACAGGATTGTTAAAGTAACTATAGATTTAGTCGGTGTAATTTTTTCCTCCTAGTTTACTAATCGCATACTATTAAGACGGAGACGATGACGCGGTCTGTCTTGGACAGCCTCTGCCGGTCGTCGTGCACTATTTATCAAGGTCGGCGGTGGTAATAATAATAATTACACGGCTACGGTGCTTTAGTTGCATTTGCAGTGTGTATGTGTGTGTGCAATATAATGGGCACGACGGTGGCATTAAACGTTCTAGGCACAATTTTTCATTTTTTTTCCGATGTCTCTCATCGGATCAGTCCTCCCGACCGATCGCGATTTTATTTTTGACAAGAAAACCATATACTGACCTTTGAAAAAAAAAATTACAATAATAAACCATGTATATTATTATTTTATTTTGTACACGAACAACGTAAAAGTCGTGACTTCCTCGACAGTCGTCCGTGCAACTTACGCAGTAGTACTTATGCCAGTTTACCTATATATATTATATGCGTTTTCGTTGCGGCATTTTTAATCGAGCGGCAACTGAGTACTGACTGAGTGTTGTTGTTGTACGTCGTTATCTTACAGTTGATAATAATTACTAATTATTATTGTATCACCGCGCGTACCATTGTACCAATATGTGTATTATTATGCAACTTTTGCCTCCTAGTTTTTAATTTTTCAATAATTCCAACATTTTTTATTTTCTTCAACAGTACGCCTATAGAGTCCACTGCAGTATTGTATGCGCAGTATAATATAAGAGCTATTTATTGCTCAAGTACGGTATGCGCTCGACCGAATTGGAACGAGGCTAAGGCGATATAATTTTATTATTATACCATTTATACCTAGACTGTTGAAAAAAAACATAGTATTTATATTAGAGTATAATGTGTAAAAAAGAATAACTAAAACATAATAATGTATTTAAAATCTAAATTTTTTTTATTTCTACTTTTCTTCATTTTTAACTAGTTCTTAATTTTAATAATTTATACAATTTATTTTTACATATACATAGATAACGAAAAATAAAATAAAATTACAATTACGTCTTACTATAAATAAAGTTATATTATAATATTAAATTAAATACAGTATGTACAATGCTATTACTGGCCGAATCCCTATAACTTAAAGAATGAAAATAAAAATAATAACAATTTATTAATTAAAAATGTAATAATATTAAATCTTACAAAATATTATGTAGCTACATAAAATATAATATCCATATCAAATATTTTGTTAATGGACAATGAACTAACTACAATAATACACGAGACCCGTTCGTTTATTATTCAGTTTTTAAATTATAATCGAAATAGTAAAATAACTTTAAAATCGGCTTTATCTAACGTATGTATGTACAACATGACGTATCTAATAATAATAATAATGATAATAATATTAATAATAATAATAAAAAAAAAAATAATAATAATGATGATAATAATAATAAAATAATGTATGCAGTTTGTCTTATTCCGTCTTAAAAAAATAAATTACTGCTTTGTTGACCACACGTGTATTATAATATGTAACATGAAAATACGGGTAATAAATTACGGGTGTGGGCCTAGGGTGTACACACGTGTATTATATGTGTATTATAATATGCACAATATGCGCTGTCGCGAAGACAGCCGCCCACCGGCATTGTTACTGAGTGTGACAAACTCCTATTGTCTTTGACACTGTGATGTGCCCACTGCAGTACCTATTTTTTTTCCGTTTTGTTTTCGTCTTCTAAGCCCGAAATGGACAACGGGGTTACCGCAATGTAAACACGCACACCGCACCACGTCATATTATATAGTAACCGTATAACCGGTATAATAATAATATGTATTATACCTACGACGACCGAGGTACGCGTGCTCTTCTACCCCCCAGTCCCCTCCCAACCCTTCACCGGGAGATATTAATGCGCGCCTAAGTGCGCGTGCGCACATGACACACCGCATCATTCGGGTCGCGTTGTTCAATTAATATAGGTACACCTCTGTGTACGAAATTGAGAACGATCGTTTTTTTTTCTGTATACAATGACTAGGACGATGCCGAAAAAAAGATAAAAAATTCAGCAAAAAAAATTTCTTCCGACTTTTTGACACGACGACGAATACGTGAGTGTACACAACTCGTACGGTACAACGTGGTAGTGGTATAGGTGGTAGTAATAGTAGTAGTAGTAGTAGTAGTAGTAGTAGTAGTAGTAGTGGAATAGGTAGTAGTAGCAAGGTTTCTCCTCTCCGGAGCGATACCGCGGGCTGTCGTCTGCTGCAGGTGGGGTGGTCAGTCGAACTAAACTTCAGCCGTCCGTTTGGTGAGGTCCAACGGCGAAGGCGGCAGCGCGGTGGCCGTGATAGCGGTCTCCGGGTCGTCGGTGGCCGAGTGCCGGCCGCCGGCAGATTGGGGCGCGTGCGGCAGCGGCGACCTGTTGTACTTGGCGGCCGTAGTCTTCAGTGACAGGTCGATGGGGTATTCCTGTTCGACGGCCACGCCGCCCGGAGCCGGGCTGGATAGTAACAGATCGCCACCGGCGGCCGTGCGCCCAGCGGCCACGGCCGCGTGCCAGCCGGCCGCCGCCATGGACAGCGTGAGGCCGCCGCCCACAAACGGCGTCAGTCCGGGTCGGGTGACGGACAGCGGGTAGTAAGGCGAGTGGAAACCGGAGATGGGCGACAAGCCGACGGTGGCCGACGACGGACTGACGGACAGCCGGATGCGTTTGACGTCCCCTGAACCGGTGGACGACGCGGAAGGCGACGATGACAGCTGACGGAACGCGGGCGGTGTACCACCGGTGGTGCAGGACGGGCTGCGGTGGTGGTGCCGGAGCACAGGACTGGCGGTCTTGCGGCGACTATTGCCGCGGTTGTCCTCGTCGTCGGGCATAGACGAGCCGCCCGAATCGTCGGAGGCAGACGGCCGGCGCCGGCGACGGTGTCCACCCTTTGGCGAATGGTCGTCACCGCCGTTGTTGTTGTCGTTACGCTCGCCGTTGTCGTCATCATCGTCATCATCATCACCGTCACGGCGACGGCGGCCACCGCAATCGTCGTCGTCATCGTCTTCGTCGTCGTAACGATGACGATGCCGTCGGTCAATGCTGTTGTTGTTGTTGTTGTTGTTGTGATGATGGCGGTTACGGTGATGGTGTTGGTGATGCCCACTGATGATCGCATCGGCGGCTGCCTGGCGCCGGCAGGACGCGTCGTCCTGGACGGCAGCGGTCATCAGAGCAGCGGCGGCCCCGTAACCGTTGAGTCGGGCTTGCAGGAACTTGTCGGTGGCCAGGAAATGGTGGCCGGGGTGCACCAGACCGGCTGGATACAGAGGCGAACCGAACGGCGACGGTTGCGACTGGTGGTGAGGCGGCTGCTGCTGTTGGTGGTGCGGTGACGACCGACTGCTGCCGTTGTGGTGCTGGTGGTGATGGTGTGGTGGATGGTGGCCGACGGCCGCAGCTGCAGCAGCCGCGTTTTGGTCTTGTAACAGACAGTGTATCTTGAACCAGTTGGACCGGCGGCCGTACCGCGATCCGCTCTTAGACATGCCCACCAACAGACATTTGCGCAGCCTGCACGCCTTGCATGACGTCCTGTTCTTCTTGTTGATCACGCACTCGCCGTTGTTCTTGCATTCCGATATCGAACTCAGGTTGTTGTAGGTCCGTCCGAAAAACGACTGTGAATAAAAAAAGAATTTTCCGTTTAGATAATTATAGACAATACAATTAGCAGAGGTATAGAATTAATATAATATTATGTCATTAACCATTATTATTTAAAATCAATAGGGCATAATTTGTTTGTGATTTTATTTTTACATTTGTTTAGCTTTTTTAAATTCCTGTAATGCACTTTTATAGCGTTTAAAATATATGTGATGGACCCTCCACAAGTTGTGAAGCTGTGTATTCAATATTTAAATAATACATTTTAACACTTAACAATCTTAATATCAGTGTACAGAAGTTTTTAATTTTTGATTGATTCCATATAATTTAAGAAAAGACATATGTTTGATAAATTAAAACAATTTATTCGAAACTTGTCAGCCGTCTTTCGTACTTTTTAGTGCGTTTCGATCCACGCCTGTACTATTATTTTGTCTAGAGGCTATATAATAGCGAGTATCGAAAAGCAATTTAGTGAAAACATCAAATGATTAGGCGTGTACCTAAATACACGGGGTTATTAAGATAACAAGTCGTATTTTCGTATTGGGATGATCTTTTTGTGATTTCGTTAGTAAAGATATTATATTACCAAATAAAAAGTGAGCGCGCGATATATTGTTATATGAATGGGTACCAGCTATGTGTTTAAAGCGTTTTGACCGGAAAATAATAATATATGTAATAAACGCGGAGAGGGCGTGTCCGCTGTGGCTCCGAGCTATATGAGTCCGTTCCACACAGCAGATACTTTGCTGACATTATTCCCACGAATACATGTAGACCTATATGTATGTATATAATATTATAATATTATTTCGACCGACGGCGGCGAACGTTATTAAAAACGATAGATCACACGGTCGATATAATATAATATTGTCTGTGTGTGTGTGTGTGTGTCGAACGTTATTAAAAACGATAGATCACACGGTCGATATAATATAATATTGTCTGTGTGTGTGTGTGTGTGCGTGTGTCTTCGTGCGCCAAAACGATATAGGCACGGAGACTTAACCCGACCGCGATAGGCATCTAAAGACTAATGAGTCACATCTATATACGTTTATAATATATATTTATAAATGTGTGAGTGTGCGCTCGTACTAAATACGAATCGGTATTAATCATAAATCTTCGTATCGCGATCGAATGAATGAATGAATGAATGTTATTACAGGCATTACAGCCCATACAACTTTAATATAACGTGTGTGTGTTTGGATCGAAATGCGCTTATGGTTTACGTGCTCACATTTTATACTGAATGGCTGATGAAAACTGCGCAATTATAACTTTATACACACTTAATATAAGTAATATACATATTATACACACTCATATTAAATGTACCTCGAGGGTTTGTTCCGTACGTGAAATACCGTTGTACGGCTAAAACGTATATTAGTTATTACTTATTATATGTATATACTAACGAAAAACAATTTGTAATTTGTAAAATATCAGTGGCCGCCACCACCGCCACTTTGGGAATGGTTCTTTCGTTTTGTTACGGTAGGCATGACGTGTTGGGAAAACATAATGCGTACAACTGAGAGGGTAAACTGCATCCCCCCCCCCCTATAACTTTATTTATAGTATAATGATTAATTAATGTTCAATGTAAAACTGTTCGTTTTCATTCTTCGACGTTACATCAGCTACACATTTTTAAAAAATTTTATATTACTTATCAACTTCGATAAGTGAATCATTGCAATCCGTAATCACGACGTAGTCAAGGTGTATTTAAAATTACAGCGAATGACGCGATGTAGTCTTGAGTCTGACTTCCCTACATCGTGCCAGTAATCTAATAATCTCAGTTGAAATATCTATATTTGTGATACGACCAAGTTTCTATCTATTGTATTTGTTTAGTGCTTTAAGCTTTTTCCTCAAGAAATATTGTGTTGCTAGGCTTGCTATTGGATTTTATCTTATAATTTCTTAATAATGTATTCGCTATCCCCCCCCCCTGACAATGTTCCCAGGTGTGACACTAGTAAATATTGTATTGCAATCGAAAGCTTCTGTGCACATTTTATATATACGAAAATTACAGGGTTTAGAGTTATTATTTTATTATTAGGGTTAGGTACCTTCAAATAATTCTAGGAGAACGATGGTTGTGACTACAGTCGTTAAATAACTATATGTTCTATTGGAAGTCATCAAACACGTTCCGGGAAGTAAATTTGTGTCACCATATTTATATAAATATGAAGAGCAAGAGGTATTTGTTGTGAAATCGATATTTATGTAATAAATATTTTTATTATCTCGGGTGAGACGCGCGCGTATGTGGTTTGTCCATATAATACGACGTATACACGTATATTATAATGGTTTTGAAAATAAATATCACTTTTATTTCGTGTCTGTGCGGTCGACGAGAATAGTGAGCGTATGGTAGAAACGACGGAGAAAAACGAGAGTGAACGAAGACTATAAAATTCTTGTGGGTCCACACATAGCATATGGAGCTGGCGCAACGGTACAAAATAGAATTAAATATGTTCATTGTGTTTGAACAATTTTAAATATTTCCGATCGGTGCGTAATTATATTACTCTTTTGACCATAATAGTTCTAGCGTTTTATTTATTCAGCATAGGTTATATTAAATCACACGGGCGGCTACAGTTGTATAGGAATATGAAAAAAAAAAATAAACGTTATTCGCGCTCGCCAGAGGCCGATCCGACGGGAAACACTGGCATTAGATTATATTATTATACTGCCATGGAGTGTGGATGCTGCAGTTGGTTCCGGGAATATCTCGAAGACAGAGATAGAGAGCAAGATGAGAGTCAACTCAGTCCTTACAACTCCATTTGCACATAAAAGCAATTTGTAAATAATGGTGAATTAGTTAGGTTGCTGGGATGGCTGCAGAGAGAAAGAGAGACAAGAGAAATACAATAATATACCATAATATTATTATTATATCCTGCTACTATATAGGTAGGTTATAAAATGCGCGAGAGGTTTCATTTTATTTATATTTTTTTTTCATCCGCATTATTATTATTTTCAATCGGTTTGACATTTGTCTCACGTGTGTGTATAATATATAATACGTATATACCATAGACTAGATGTAGGCGAAGATGCCGCATTCCGCGTCGGCCTGACCGCACCACAACTGGACCATCGCCGATGAAAACCAACCGGTATATATACGACATACGTATACATATACGCATATAAAGACGCTCGCAGTTGACATTTTATTATTATTAAATTGTTGTTTTTTTTATAACTCTTTCCCTACTCTTCTTTTCGGTCCCCCTTATAATACATATCATCTCAATGGTGATAATAATGAAAAAAAAAAATAGAAAGTCACATGGCCCGGCTCATGATATGGTGATAATAATATTACATTGGTCAAATAAATCGTGTCACGAAATTAACTCGATCTTATAAAACGTACATAGATACGTATAATACATGTTCATCCACGTGAGCAAGTGAATGCGTTATCTAACGATCGGCCACTGCATCTTCTATAATATATCGGGACGAAGAGCTACCAATGTGGGAGGGAGAGAGACTTTTATCCGGCGGGTATTGCGTAACAAACGTTATTTTATCCGAAATAGTAATAATAATAATCTTTGTATATTATTGCGCAATTTTATTAGAATAATATATGTATACATGTTTGTGATTCGTGCCAGTGATCGGTATTCGGCACGCGGTTTTTTTTTTTTGGTCGATTGAATCCGTGTCCACAAAACAGTATATTACATACATTTTCCCCTTTGATGTCGTGAATGTCGGTTGACAACTCGCGCACACAACATTCCACTGTAACGCATACTCCTCTAACAATAATATACGTGTTGGCACGTTGATAACGATTTTAGATCACAATAATGGACGGCGATTGTTTTTAGCACGTCGAAATAATTTATTAACACTAAGCACGCGGTCGGTTTATGTCTCGACGTAATATAATTAAGGACATCACGGACGGCGCGTTTGACGATAAACAATAATTATATTCCGAGTTAAGAAAATAAAGTTTTTTTTAATTCATCATTATTTACTTACATAGCTGGGTACTTCTATACTTTTCGTCCTATATTTACCATTAGTAATAATAATAATTTTTATTATTATAAGTCAACAAAAAGGTGGGATGGAGCGACAATGGAGATTACACTTTCTTCTTTTTATGTATTATCCTCATATTATTATATCGGTTCGAAGAAGTGCGATCGACGGAGAAGTATTAATTATTTTATTTTTGAAAGCCAATACCAGCCGTCGTGACAGCGGGAAAAAAGATTAAGTTCGTCGTCACGACAATAAAACTTGTTCGCATTTGTATATCGGTACTCCGCACGTTCGACATTGTTAAACGATTTACTACCCGCGTAGAGCGTATATTACTATAATATTATTGTATAGTTCAAAATAATAATATTGTATACGATTTTCATAAATACTATATTGGCGTCTCATTTATTATTTTCAATGCTATCATATTAATGTAGGTATTATAATATATTATATTTCTGATGCGAGCATTACGCTTGTGATACTCACTTTGCAGCCTTCGCAAGTAAAAGCTCCGAAGTGGAAACCGGCGGCTGGTTCCCCGCAAACTTTGCACTGTTGGTTCATCTGTAAAAAAAAAAAAACAATTTTTTTTTTTAAACGGTAGATAAATCATCTCCAAACAAGGAGGTGGTGCAGTTGGCTTATCCTCGAATGATGCGTACATTTCGTATTATATCGCTGAACAATATATATTATATATGCTAAATAGATCTGGTCAAGGAAACCTACTAAAAATATTGGGTTGGCATTAACATATTATTGTTATTAATACTACTGCATGTACTCGTATAATATACCTTCCATATTCAACATGATGGTTACACGAGCGTTTTGCTCGAATCACAAACTATTACTCTTATTACTATATACTGTCTTTTCTGTCTCAATGAATATTATTTTACACACGGACGCGTCATTATAGAGAACAAATGGTTTTCGATATTTCATATATATTATCTCCGGTACAAGATAGAGGCACACAGTACGTACAGTACGTCTAGCAACAGTCAATACTTTTTTGTCACGCTAACTAATTGAGATTAATATACACGTCGCAGTGTAGGGTACACGCAGACACGCAGTATATCGGTCGAGTGTTTCTTCCGCGTAAGCACTTTATACCAAATCGATTTTCGCCGTTTCATACACGAGTATTATGCATACACGCATGCGTTTGTGTTCATGTGCGTGTTAAGGAGGCGAGTAATAATTAATAGCGTTATTAATTATTATAATACGTGTGCAATTGCTCCGAGTCACGAAATAATTAGGTATTATTATTTTAGAACTGCTACTGGAGCTCCCATAACCTAACCTTCGGCTTAAACACCAATTGTATATTATATAGATACCCGTTGTTCTTGTAAAATCCGTATAGTCATCGTTGACGGAATTGACTGTATACGTGTGTCTTATTATCAGCAACTGATCTACTAGCTGCCACGATATTGGTAGAGCCATAATCAGATGACTTTCGCTCATGACGACAAGAGCTGTGAGCAGTTATTAAGATTTATTTGATGATTTTTAGGTAGGTTTAATAGTCGCATCATTCATATACAGTATACCTATACATCTCTATATATTCTCTATACTATGATCTATAAATATCGATATGATTTTGCGAGGGTTTGGTCGGAAAATGAGGTAATCCGTCTATGCGGTCTTTAACGAATAACGAAGTTTATACTGTTTATGCATGCGAGCTGCAGAAGCAGTGTCGTCGGCCGGGGACGGCGGTTAATTAAATTTTATATGGCTGCGCGAATAAGCGACGGTGAAATATCTCAACGGCGGCATCTAGTGGGCGTAGGCGATATCGTGGGTCGTCGTATTCTCCTGAGATTATTTTTCTCGAAAGACACACCAGCCCACCCAAGACAGTGTTCTCGAGACGCTACTGGAACGGAAGACTTGCTCCGGACAGATATATAAATTGTGTTAAATTAACGGTCGTCATCATCGATCGCTATCCAATGCGTTCATAACATGGAAAAGAAATCGGAGCGGGTGCAGAGGACAATAATAATATATTATAAAAATATCAAGCCAGTTATCCGGCTCCCCTTCCCCTATATATATATATATATATTTGTAGCTATATAACAGAGTATATATAATGTATATTGTATATATATTAGGTCCTACATAATACAATATTATTATCGTTGTGATATTAATTCGGTTGCTCTCAGGTTCTATTGTATAATATACACGCGTATAAGATCATTTACCGCGCGGACAGTGAATTTTTATGTATATTATATTATTATATATTACACACGTTTAAAAAGATGACACCGGCCGCGACCGGTTTCGTTCGTCGCACGAATTGGCCGGCTTCCTAATTCAGAAGCGGGCTTACGATATTATATACATATAACATATATATATATAATATATATAAGTATATATGCGTATATAATACTCCACACACACACACACACACACACACACACCCTCGCCCGAATGCCGTCTTCGACACGACAATCTCTTGCGCGTCTCTACAGCTCGCACAACGACGACAACGTCAACGGCAGCGGTGGTCTCGGAGACGCTTATTTATACTTATTTTTTTTATTATTAATCGCCTGCGCACATAATATTATTATATCGTTGTCCAACGTTCATATTATTATTATTCAAATAGTAGATCAATTAATTATTTATTTGCCGCGTGTGCGTTTTTCTTTCGGAACAACGAACTACGCTATTTTTACTTAACGCATAGTCGGGCCACACGCAAGGTACCTACCTATTCAATACACATATAATATTAAATGATATAATACTCATATGTATGCAGTCACTGGCAGATCGGATCTGAGATAAAAACTATCGTTCGACCAACACAATATTAATATAACGTGTTCTATTTTTTATTTTTTTATATATAATATATAATATGGCAAATCTAATAAGTGTATATCTACTTCTATTATTCCTAGGGGACGGAGACTCATCTTCAATCGTTTAAGAATATTTCTCATAAGTATAATATATTAGATACACACACCCAAATAGTTATTTAAATATTATCCAACTCCAAAATCTTGTGTAGTTTTTCTCTGTAAAACCACTATTGCAGTCGGTTTGGGGGAAATCGTTTCTCCCCATTTATATAGAACCAAACATTATAATGGACAATGTCAAATGAAACTGCAGTATGTACATCCCTCTTGAATATTATTCAACGACGACGACGACGATTATTGATTATTTTTTTTCTGTGAAAGCGATTTTCACATATTATTATTATTTTAACCTATATTCCACGCTGCAGTTGTAATAAAATAAAATATAATACACGGGTACCCATTCTGCAGCATACATTGATGATGACCACGGTATATTATGAGTTTTGGCCAACGATCAGATTCCGACTATTGCACAACGCGATAAAAATGAGAGCAAGCCAGCGCAGACGGAGGCTCTTCCTTGCTGCAAACAGTGGTTTTTGGCATTATCAAAACACACGAGCGCGTGATTTGGCAACATACCAAACGGTTTTCTCGAACGGCAGCTGCCGAAACTTAATCAAAGTCATCCGCCTAATCCCCCGGAACAATATTAACTCGCTCTTTCTCTCTCGGTCTTCTGTTTTTTTTTCGATGCATCGCGTCTTTTTGTCATTGACAAATTAACCGTAAATATATACGCGAGTTGACCCTATACCGCGAGATCCTCGAAACTCCTTTGCCACCGCCGTCCCCTATATACATATTATTATGAGCACCCGATCATCATTAATATTGTAGACGTGTTTTGCAAAACCACTTCAGTCGTCATCGTCGTCGTTTATATTCTTCATTCTTCTTCTTCTTTATTATTATTATTTTTTTCGAGTGTGAAAGGGATGCGTGTCGCCCGTCTATTGTTCTCCGACGCGTATATATAAGGTAACACGGACCATATTATTATTATTGTTATGTGTATACAAAAAAAAATTACGGTACTCGAATGTGCGAAAGAGCTACGGTATAGGTACCTATATTGCAGTGCGTGTACATAAACAATCTGTCACTAGCGGCGAGAAGAAAATACGAAGGGATATAAAGTGTCGTCGTCGGCCAGTCTCGGCTTTTATGATTATTATTGTTATTAATAATATTATTATCCTAAGCGCCCGTGACCGGTGAGAACGTTATAATATTATCCTTGTGAACGGTACATAATAATATAATACTATGCTATTCTGCAGTGTCGTTGTTATCGCCTCGACAAAACCGTTATGTGCGTACACATAGGATCTACGTGTTTGTTTTTTTCTATTTTTGTTCGTCCATTAAACACTCAAGCGTTGTCCACATAATATGCACCTCCATACTTATGTATATACTATTATAGTGGCATAGAGTTCTATACCGAGAGAACTGCTCACATAGAAAAAAAGACCGCCATCGTTGTTCTATACAGCTTTTGACGATGATGGTCGGTGAAAAATATCAACCGAAGGCCGTCAAGAGGCGATCACGCATAATATATATATATATATATAAGTAATATATTATCCATTACTCTTCGTCATCGTGTTGTAAATTATATTTCCCAGAGAAAATAAAACTAGTACGTACCACGAACAAATTGAACAAATTGATGATTGTTCGTTTTTTTTGCAAAGTAAAAAAGTAATTTGAGAATTTTTTAGTACATTTATTTATTTTTTTATCAATTTTGTCAACCTGTGTGTTTTTTATTTCATACATCTAAACTCGCACTATTATGCAGTATACCGGGAACCTCGCACGCTCTTTAAAATCAAATTATGCTTGAATTGGCTATTACTCATTATATTTTATATCGGTCATTAAATATAATAATACGTATATACACGAAAGTCAGCAGTCGTCGTAGCTGAATATCCGTTAATATAATTTGTCACGTACTCGCGTGAGTTATGTTAGTGTGATTCTATCTGTAGTGCATGCGACAGTCGAATAGTAGATATAAGGAAACATATTATGTGCATACACTGCAGCAGACGTGATGGATCAATCATGCGATTTGATATTTTATATAAACAAACGAAATCCGAGATGACTAAGCGTTTAGCGACTGAATCGATTATATTGTGCGTTTTTAAGTTTCCTAGTAAAAAAATAACGGTGTACGCGTGTGTAGTATAATATTATATGCAGTAAAGTCGTATTGTGACAGCGTCGTCTGTGCACATGGGTTCTGTCACTGCAGTCGACGATCGTCAAAATCGATTCTGTGTATGACGATGATCGATGGTGAATGCACGACGACGGTGTAGATCATTTAAACGTTTTGGGAAAAAAAAATCCCTTTTCGGATTATACCTACCTATACCTATCATACGCATTATACGTCGCGTGTATACTCGCGATAAACGGTTTTAAAATCATGAAAAGGATATATACACATAATATATATAACGAGGCCGATTATATTCAGAAGTGTATTATTCTTTTGCATCATTAGGCGCTGCGCGGAGAGCACAATAGCCACGCGGAGCATTTAGATTTCCGTCAAAACGGCGGTAGCTCCGGTACACGCATTTATATTATAAGAATAAGGACGTATAAAAAAATATATCTATCGTACCTACCAATATACCGTGAAATGCCGCTCGGTGATTAATGATTTGATGTATTTTGTTCTCCTTTTTGGGGGTCGCTCCGGGACCGTCTACCGTGTCGCATTTAAATTAGACACCTCGAGATATAAATGGATATAACGTTTCAAAACATATTTAGGGTAAGTGCGCGCAGGATGTATACGCTTATAATACAATATATTATTTAATATTATTATTCATATTATATACAATAATGCTGTAAGCATATATAAGTACCTACATATTATACAGATAGATAATATTATATACCTATACCTATAAACGTATACATAATATGCGCAAATATATATGTATATAAGTGCATCGGGAACCACCGCAACTCCCAAGCACTTTTTATTATATATATCACATAAGTAACTATATGCGTGTAGAAAATGCTGCTGCCAACGACGACGACGACCGTCGACAGAAACAGATAAACATCGGAACGCGCACATTATGTATTTAACACGACGAAAGGATCGTGTTTTTTTCTAACCATCCCAACAAAAAAATCATATATAGTCGTTGTTGACGTTAGATAAAATATGAATAAGGAAAAAAAATGAAAATAAATTTTAAGATTAAAATAAAAACATATATAATACATATTATATACTGCAATATATAGGTATATACTCGCGGATACGTAATACTGGCTAAAATTGTTGCATGTTTTAGATTAGATAGATATAATTAAATTAATAGCCCGCGCGTATATACACGTGCTAACAACGTTGTCGCTAATTCTCGTCTCTTGTTTTTGCAGCGACTACAAATCACAAAACAAAAAAAATTTAACAAACAAATTTCCGACATTTTTTTTTTTTGTCTTTTTATACTTGGCTCGCTTCAGAATCCACATTTACACGGCAATATATGATATGGATGTACTTTAATATGTCTATATGTATGATGGGCGTCGGTTTACGGCTCACGGCGCTCCGGTCATAACGAGCCTGTGTTTCATTTTTTTTATGTAAAAGCTTCATTGTATAGTATAAACACATGTATATATAATCCATGTGTATTATATACCATATATTTACACATAAAATATAAATGACACAATATGTACCGAAAGCAAACTAGAGGACGTTCACGGGAAACAATGCCGTTCTGATGGTCTACATAAAACAAGCCTGTTAATGAAACTTGCCTATTGTGCCAACAGCCATATCAATGGAGCATTGTGACGTTAAACTGATCGTATACGGACCGTGCCGTTTATGCAAATCAGTGGTTTATTTTTTCTAAACGGCTCTAAAATAACAAAATACAGCTTGTTTGTCAGATAAGTATAAGTAATGCACACACACACACACACTCATATATTGTATTACCTATATTATACAAGCATTTTGTGCGCTGAGAAGGAATATTATGCATATTATATATTATCTTATTATATACTCTCATTGATTTGTTTTTTTCCTTGTCCGCGAGTCCGTGACTATGTAATTTTCGTTCATTATTATATTGGGAAATTATAAAAAAAATCTACATATGCATGCACCTATACGATGATGTACTTGGTAAAACTGGTTATTTTGCTCAGCTGATGTCCGGGAAAACCGAATATTATTGCGATCGTTGTATATTATATGAATAAAGTTATGCAATTTTTTTTGTTTCTTTCGTGATTTTATCATTTTTTTCACACACATTAGGTATTCGCTCATCGCGGATCATCATCAATGTGGGTCACCTTGAAACACACTGCTACAACTGCTACTATATAGTACCACTACCACCACTGCTGCTATATATATATATGTGCACTGACGGCACAGCAAAAGTGGGTGTGATAGTGTCGGGGTCTAATGGTCGGATATCGTGATGTCCATTAGCGAGTAATTGTGAAATATCCGGTATTCATTAGACTTGACTATTATTATTAGAGTGTGTATACGCTACACATAATTTTTTTTCTACTAGTATATTTTTTGTAGTCAGCTGCTCCTCTTTCGGTGGCAGTACGAGATCTCTCTTCCGCGTCTTCATGTGTCATCAAATGGACCGCTCCGGCCGAAGATTAAAGAAGGAATTAATGTTAAATACAAACAACTAGATTCCCAAACGTAAATTGTATTAATACAGGACTACTATCGTGTGAATTATATATTACGCATGTCTATAAATAATAATAGTCATCACTGGAAGACGATATTAAGGCATATATGCATAGGAATCTCGACTGCAACTGTATAACATGTTTAAAAAACATGATTTTAACTAGAATTTTAACGAACACGTCGTGCAACTCCTGCGAAATGAAAATTGCAAAGCAAAAAAAAAGATTTCGATCATTATTTTTCTCGACTCATTTGATTAGAGTATCGCAACCTAGAACAACAATTCGCAGATAATAATTATTCTAATGAATGAGTTTATTTATAATCGCTCGTAGCTCTCACACATGATCATTTCATTCTTTTGAGATTAAAAATAAATCTCTAATATAATAGCGAATAATACTAATAGCAATTATAAATTTAAAAGTTGTAAATTAAATTATAATAAAGGCGGTTTGGTTTCTTGTAACAACGTGTATTAAATAATTAGTAGTGATTTTGTACTCAGTCGACAAATTAGCATTATATATCTACATTGAACCATGGGAAATATACCAAGTTGAATGTTATGTACACATCAACATAAACATAATATACACAACTGACAAGGTTTTAATTTAGACTACAATATATTATAAAAAAGGCAAGTAAGAATACCGCGTGTGTTCGTAGTTATTAATTATTATTTAACATATTATACGTAATATCATGATGTTCATATGCCTTTATTTTTGTTTACTATATAGTAAATTTATGTTCAAATTACCTTAAAATTAAACATTATACACTGTGTAAATAGGTGGGTATATATAGAGGTATACCCAATAAAACATTTGTATTTTATAAATCTTTTAGCTTATAGATTTTTTTTCAAAAATTGAACGTTTAAATTATGTAATGGCTACATATATAGTTGTAATGGTGGTAGGTAAGGAAGTGTGGTTGACTATTAATAAACACATTTTTTTGTACGTATATTCATTTTTTTTTTCGACTAAATTGTGGACAATAATTATAATATTGCTTGTTACAATTAGATTAATTAATATCTGCGAGACATACCGGAGAAAGTTCATGAGAAACCTCACACGATGCGTCGGACACCGATTTTGGAATTTAGGGGACGGGGCATATAATACTCTATAATTTAATAAATAATTAATTAATAATCGATGTGTTCGTTATGTACAGGTAATACGTAAACATATGTGTATAATATATATAAATATTATACTACCTATGTATGTATACATTATATGTATATAGGATTTGTGTTTTCATTTTAAACCGATTAATCGATGATCGAGCGTGGGCGTGTACGAATATATAGGTATATTCTATATACCCGTCTCGTCCGTCTCTTGGGTCGTGCTCGGTACAAACGCAACGCGGGTTTATAACTAAATTAATTAAAAAAAAAACCGATATTAATATATAATCGTTATTATTGCCGCTATCGAGCCTATGAATCGATATATTGTTATTAGTCTATTACTTTCCGTTCATAGAAAAAAAACACTTTACGCCCATTCCGTGTTCGCACGGACTTTTCGTGACCCATTCGCCCACACCAGATCACCCGGCGATTATTCACGTACATTTCCGATGAGTCCGTTCCAATCGTTGCAAAATAAGCCAGTTACAATAACAACAAAATGTACGTCGATAATTATGTCTATTATTATTTTTTTTTTCAATATGGAAGAGATTTTTAACTATACGCATGATTTCAGCTGTAAGTATATGTACCTATATATATGTATAGGTAACCTTAACGTCAATACATAATAAAAATCTCATTTATAATCTATAAATACCTATTTCGTAATTTAAAAATTGAAAAAAAATATAATAACTTATTAGATAAAAAAATGTTTTTTTGAGATGATGAATATTTATCAATTTATCGTATTATAAACCATGCATAGATAATATTATATGCTACATAAGTATGTTATTTTGTATGGTAAAATGTATGTATAAAGTAATTAGTTTTATATCGAAAACGGCAAAACCTACAAATCTCGGATTAACATACCTGTTCAGGCGTTGAAGTCTCCTATAGTTTTTCAATTACCATAAATAATATTATAATAATAATTGCAAAGATAAATCATTTTATTACGATTGGAAAACGTATAGATACCTATATGCAATTATTATAAATGGCTATGATATATATGTGGATTGTATGAGTTTATTTTAACCTTAATAATTATTAAATGGGGAAAAAAGCTATTACTGAGAAATATTGTTCATCGTAAATCGTAAATGATAATAACATTAATACAAATGTTGATTTACTTACGTTTATAATTTTAAATCGACGAGTAGGCGAGCAGCATATCCAATGGAAATCTGCCGAAATATACTTTTCGGTCGCTCTCGGCTTTTTTCAGTGTCACCGTCTGGTTTTCATGGCGCACAGGAAAGAGTTTAAAGATAAAAAAACGGTCTTAACTATTCGACGAAAAATCACCAAAAACTCGGAAAAAAAAATCAAAACATACGATTGGCGAACGCGAAATAAAATACAAAATAGCAAAAGTAATATCGTTGGCGGCGTGATGCGATTATTTACGTGTAAATGATATGACAATATCGTTTCGCGGCGATGACGACGCTGTCGCAGCGGCGCAATAACTAGTAACTACGACGACGACGACGACGAGTGACGATTGACGACCACGACGGGCCACGGCGATTCGCGGTACGACGGGAAAACACGAACTGGTCCGGATCGCCTGCCGGCTTGTACTGGCCCGGGCCGTGGTCTCGTTCCGGGGGGCCGCGACGTGGCCGCACCGGCTCCGCGGTGGGGGTACCGGGCCGGCGTCGTGGCCGCGGTGGGAGCAGCGCGGGGCGTGCCCGAAATGCACCAATGCCGTGTCGGCCCCACCGCCCGGGCCGTCGCGCGAAACTCGCCCCTTTTTTCACCGCCGCCGCCCGTCTAGCCGACACATCAGCTCGACGGTTCACACCTGCTGTACGGCGCGCGCGTCGGACTGATGCGCGCGGCGGCTGCGGTGGCTTACCGTCGTCCGAAATTTTCGTTTTTTTATAACGTCTTTGATAATCGCCGCCGCCCTCTGTTTTTTAATTATGTTATGATATTCGAGTGTAATATTATTAAACGTCATCGTTATCGTGGTCCCCGAATTATAATACAAATAATTGTAATCATAAATATATATACCTAGGTTCGATAAGCATAATATCGATCGCCGGGTTTTGGACCGGAAACTGTAAAAAAAAAAAATACTAAAAATCGCCAAAATATTGTCCGAGTACGATATAATATTATTATCGTTGCTATTATATAAGAATACTAATAAGGTACCTATACCGTGATATACCTAATAATATATACCTGTATAATAGGTGTATTTAGGTATACCCGCGGCTAATGGCTTACGATTTTCCCACGAATTTATCACCGGACTAATTATTATCCGTCGAGCCAAAACGCAAACGCGGCCGTCAAATTACCGTGTTTACCGCGGTATACAGATATAACATATTATGTTTATATATGTACCTATATAATATAATATAAGAAACCAATCAACGCAAAACCAATCGGTTTGCATTTGTATCGGTTATATAGGTTTATATGTAGACATTTATTACGTTAAGGCGTTGCATGTATATGTGTGTGGTTGTGTGTGTGCGCGCGCGCAGTCGGATTGATAATTATAGGTGTATATGCGAGTAATGTTTTTTGCGTGTAGTTAAACGTGTACGAAAATATATCTAGGTAGGTATATTATGTATAAATTATAATAGATAATATATGGATTTATATTATATCTTAAACTCCGTTGGAAAATTGTTATTATTGCGAGTAATTTTTTTTATTAACAACGCATGTGGCATAATATACATTTTTGAAACATAATAATATATACATATGTAATGAATAATAATAATATAATATAGGTATTATACCCGAAGGTTGCATAGATCAAATTAAACGTACCTAAAAATACATATTGTACACAATTATTCAATCACATAGTATAACTGAAAGAACAATAATTATAATTTAAGTATGGTTATATCTGTCTTAAAATATTACTTGAAAGTCGTAGGCAGGTTGGCACTTATCTCATCTCATACTATATAGACACAATATATAGTGATAGATTTCCTCTGGTGTAGGTGCGGTCAGTGTGGAGGTGTAAGTAATATTAGATTATTCATCAACATTATTGTGTTAAATATAAGTACATAATAAAGTTATTAAAAACAGCAAAATAGTATGATTAATTTGTACCTAATTATATGTTACTATAAATATTTCAATCTAGTTCTTGTCGAAATTATGTTGATATTCATTCATTTTAAACCATGCAGATGTAAAACCAAATGTGGCATTTTATTATATCAGTCATTCAGTCTACCCACAACCTAAGATTCAAACTTACCGAAACTTTTGGATTATGCTTCGATGAACACGTATAGCTTTAACGGTAACGAGTATTTCAATTTGACCGCTGTGGACACAATAAAAACTATTTATATTATCTTACTTTAATTCCATTTAGGTAGGTACCTTCTATTATTTTATTAATAACATATATTCGGTCTCAACGTCGCTATTTGTAATAAAAATACAAGTAGAACTAATTTTAATGTTTTTTTCGAGGACATTTTCGAGCAAAACAATTTAATGAGAGATGTAGGTAGACGCGCATGTACACTATTAGCAATAACGACGACTGCAATTCTAATAGAGCTATATAATATATATATATTTATATTTATCTATAAATATATTTGTATACGTGTGTATATGTTACGCTGTAGTCGTTGTACACGATTTAAACGTTTATGTTGAATGTAACTATAATATGTACCTACCTATGTATATACCAAACTTAACCTTTTCGTGAACCGTTATTTTAATCATCATTGAGTATAGCTAGGTATATTAAGTCTATACGTACGTAACTACCTAAAATTGTGTTACGGCAATTTAGTTAATTTGAAATTAAGTCATGTACCCGAATTCAACTTGGAAATTATTACAATATTCGTAAGCAAGTGATGTAAACACTCTTAAAAGTTGTAGGCAAGTTTAAAAATTAATAGCATTGTCCCAAATTACTAACAAATGACATGTCCCCCAAATAATATTATGATTATTATGTAACAATACCTCTATGTTTTGATCGCAGTTCTAATTTAAAAAACCACACCTGAAAACTAAAACTATTCCGGTACTGGATCTTATTTATGAAAACCGATTTCTTTGCATTTGTATAAGTATGAATTAGCTACTAAAAAAAGAAAAGAAGAATATATAGATTCCCTGATGGCCTAATGTAAGTACCTACCATTATTTTATAATATTTCACGCATTATTATGTACAATATATTCTTAATACGATTATTGTGCAGAGGTGTATTTTTTTTTCATGTTTATTGGACAACATAATAATATAGATTAAATTATTGTCATGTACAAATGGATACATTTGCATTCGATTATGCCTGTATATACAGACTTTTTATTATTTTTATTTTCATATACTTGACAGTCTTGTTTAATCTGTAAAAATATGGTGTGTGCGTTATACATAAAATGTGGATGTTGTTATAAATAAATTGAATAGGTGTATACTGGGTTATACCTATATAGTGGGACAATATAAATTATGGTCCACATTAACTAGATTAGTCTCGAACCGAAAGAAGTTCTCGACGCTTTTACCCTACCGTCATTTCTAGAGCGAGCATGTTAATAAAAAGGCATTATTGTCGTTTAAAGGTTAACCTTCGAGTGTAGTACCTACATACATATAGGTATATAGGTATACAAGTAATATTTAAAATTTTAAACCATAACTATTTTATATAGGTAGGCTTATAATATTATACTATATTATATTCATATAGTATACAATATACATGGAATAGAGGTGTATAAAATAAATTTACCATTTAGAACGTCATGATATAGAACTAAACTATACAGACATGCGGTGTATTATATTGGTGTAAAGCAGGTGCGTGGGTCGCCAAATGGCAGACCAAATCGTTTTATTTTTTACTTATCTTATAATAAATACGAAAAAATGACAGAATGGTTTTCGAACATATGCAGCGTTTAAATTGTATTTAGAGGTTACCATCAGGGTCCGTAAAAAAATTGTTCACGGTCAGCCGTTTGGTGACTCCAAACTGGTGAAGAGTATATAATATGCGCACGTATATATATGTACCTAATGACTTATGGAAAATGTTTAGGTAGGTATCTTGTAGGTACAGCTGTAAATATTTTATGCCTTACGCTTAATTTTGTATGCATTGGTTTCGTTTATTTTATAATGTGCATCTACTGCACAAATATAAACATTATTATTGTAATTTAAAATGAAAACCCATTGATTACTTTTTTGTCTTGAACCACATAAATATACAGTCAACGACGTAAAGTAAAAATCGATTTATAATGTTGCGTTTTCCCACTCTAATTTCAGATTATAATTGACTTACATTGTTCTTGCCCTGTAGAGCCTAATCGACGTACACAATGTTATTAGCCCGGTTAATTGGATTCTGCCTGATGAGTTTGTTTACCGTTAGTAAGTATATATACGAATTATTATTATCAATATAAAATATTATTACTGTCTGCGGTTGTTAAAATCGTGTTTGCAAAAAAAAATGGAACTACACGAATCTAGTTTGCAAGTCAACGAGATTATACATTATTCTAGATTAAAAGATTAAACCAAAGCCTTAAATCTATTTATCTTGGCATATTATTCTTATTTTGGGAGGTCGTAACAGGTAATGATAAATGAGAATTCTATTATTCCATTCTAAATAATGGTTATTATTTACATTTTAAAATCGTAAAATTTATATATTTTAACGAGTTTTTTTTTAAATTATCATATCATACACAAAGTCGTAACACTAATAATATACCAGCTACCAGTACCAGGGTAAAATTAAATTAAAATAATTTACGAACTCGTTTAAATTATAATCATTTTTAAACAAATTGTCAAAAATATTTTAGATTTACTATTCATGTCCTATATTATATCATTAGTCATTACCAATCTAATTCAGAGTTGTAAGCAGCGTCATACTATGTATGTAGATGAGTATAGTATATTATACTACTATGTCTATTAATAAATCTTCCATCATATTATACTCATGTTGCACATATATTGATATCACACTAGGTATAATTATATGTACCTGTACTATAATATAATAAAATATTCCAGTAATACAATTAATGCAAATCTTTCACCTATAGATTTGAAATACTTTTCTAAATTATACTTTATAGTAAGCACTTGCCGATTTGAACTACCTACCAATACTATTTATTTAATATTTATACATAGCTATTATTTTTAATTTCACCACTTATTATCGGTGTAAAATAAAACGTATGTCGATCAACATTATATACACGTAAAAATGTAAAATAGCCGTTTTGAAACGACAAATTAAAATAATTAGTAACTACATCGTAACACAATTATACAAATGTATAATATAATATCAATTCAACTAAGTCGTGGTATAAAATGTTGCTTTAATTATAATATATCAACGTTTTACAATGTATTTAATATATAAATATGTAAAGAATAATATTAAACAGTATTACATTTGTGAAAGGTACTACACGATGATTTCAAAACGATTTGTTTAAAGTAATATATCATATACTCAGAAATCTTATTTATGTACCTATATATTGTAATAATGTAACTTTACTACACAACACCGGTAAATAAATTTCAAACGGTGTATGATATGTCACCGGGGTCTGGAATAACAGAACTCGTTGAATTTAAATGTAGATTTTTGGCACAGGTTTTTGATTACAAAATCTCCACGCTCATCTCTATATTTGCATTCCGAAAGTGCAGCATAGAAATAATGATCAATCTTTAATTTGTTAGTATAAGTAATACACTAATACATATATTATACTTAGTACGCTCATATCAAGTATTTAATAGTATTTAAGTACCAACTGCATTAGCTGTATTGGTAATAATTACGAGACTAGGATTTTTATTTTTTTTTTATAATTTGGCATTACGATTTTCTGTGTAAATTAAAATCGTCATACTTATATATTATTTATATTATTTAGGTACACAGTAACGGCTGCAGAACCGTTTTGTGTGTTTATATATTATATATTATGTAGATACCTACATCTAATTAGTAATTCGTAATATATGTGTATATTTAGTCAACTCTTATACATTTATTTAAATAAATCATGTATTATTTAGATTGCCAGCTTGTCAGTTTAATATGTATCGTGGTGTTACAGTTAAAATTAGTTCAGAAAAAAAACCACTTTATTTAATATTGTTATAAATATAATAACGGCTATAACTATGTGCTTGAGACGTTATGGTCTTTCGTTCAAGTCTTTATAAGCGTCAGAAATGTGTCGTTTCGTCAAGTGACTCCTTATTCGTTTACTTCCAGTCGTATAATATTTAATATAAATGTATAAAATATATATATTTTTTTAATGAGTCGTTGTTGGAGAATTTTAAAACACCGTAAAGCACGTATTTATGTTGTATTGCCTGCATTAAAATATAACGTCATCTCCGCGAGTGAAATATGCCCGTGTATATATATAATAATAGGTGCCGCCGTGTGTAAAATAAAAATAAAAAAAGCTCATCACTGCCACGACCGATGAGTCTAGTTTGTAAGATAAAGCGATTATACATAAATATATATATATACATACTCACAAACATATAATGTCATATGTGCCTATATATTATATATTATATGTATTATGTATATTATATAGGTACGTATAGGTATGTGCTGCACGTGTGACGGTATATAATAATACATAATGTCTTGGTCGTGTTTTCAAGTAAAAGTTGGCAAAGATATTCTTCATGCGAGATAGCGAGAACATCTATAGGAACACATATAGGCACTCATAATTTAATACGTAATAAACGCAATGAGAAGCTATTATTTTTATTGCTGACCGCCGTATATAGGTACCTACATAAAAAACGGCCGGTGCCCATCCCTTTATAACACATATTCGTCGTCTGCCGCCAGCACGCGGTCTCCGCATGAGCTGCTGCTGCTGCTGCTGCTGCTGCTGCTGTTGCAAATGAATTAAAATCCGACCGCACGTATGCACCGCACATTACCTCTGTGTATATATTATATACATTATACAATATATAGGTACATAACGTCGTAGATGCTGTTATATGTGCATCTCTATAATGAACAACGAACGACTACATCATAATATATTACAACTATAAGCAATATTTGTCCGATTGTCCATTGTAGATAGGAATAACTAATAGTAATATAATAACAATAATCGTAATAATAATAATAAATACATTTGCGAAACAATTATGCGTTGCGCCGTTGCTGCCGTCACAGTTATAATAGTGTTATAACCGTCAGACCGTATAGGCATATACATTGTGTGTTACTATGCAGCCTCGGAGAATGTAAAACGGTCGTTAAACTCTTTTGCTCGCGTTACAAAATAAAAAAAAAGCCGTCACTTACAAATGTAGTTAAAATGCACGCGCTGCCGGATATCGTATGACGTGCGAGTATTTATGATCATTTCTTGAAGTGACGGCCACTTCAGTCGGATGTAGGTATATATGGTAATATACCTATACTCAGTCTTGGGTAATATACTTTTTAAAAGTATTCGAATACTTGATAAATATAATATTCCGAATAAAGTATTTGGAATACTATAAAAGTATTCCAAATACTTAAAAATATTTTTATTTATTAATACCATAATACTTGCGTTTTAAAAATCATAGTTAATGTTCAAATGTATTGTGTATACTTATTATGTCATTGTGATAATTTATAATTGAATAAATATTATAATTCGCTTATAATCAAAGATACTAGATTAGTTTTTAGTTTTTACTAATATATATCAGGTTTTTTTAAGAGAGACAAGAGGAAATTTAAAAACGACACTAAATAAGAATGTAAAAAGTATTTATTTAAATAAAACATTACTCATTACAATAATTAAACATTTCATATGTTTGTTACATTTTAACATTAGTATGTTCTCAAAGTTTTTATCACTCATTTTCCCCCTTTTTTAATCAACACAACATTGTCAATACTAAAGACGTGTTCTACAGCAGCACTGCTTGGCATTGATGTATTGAACTTAATAAACATTTATATTATATTATATATAAACTATATAACATATATATTATATTTATAAACTTTTCGAATTATTGGTGTTTCAATCAAGGAATCTAAATTGTTGGTTGGATTTTTGGTTAAAAATTGGATAATTCCTGTTCTAAAGGGAGAGTTAATTTTGATTTGTTTTTGGATCAATTGAAAAAATTATTTGTATTATCATCACTCTCTGATAATTCAGATTCTAAGATATTTTGTCGTTCAAATATTTCCAAACACGATTGTTTAAAAAATGATAAAGCTCTATCTTTTGGGTCACCATTGTTAAGCCGGGCAGTTTTTAAATAAGGATGAGAAAGTGCAGCAGATAATAAAAATGGATCAATCAAAAATTTGAGCAATTTTTAAGCAAAATAACTAAAAAATTGCGAAACTTTAACTTGATATATATTAGGATATGATAATAGATATTATTGATTTCAAATTTCCAACTCATAAAATATAATTTTGGATTTTTGTTTTAAATTAAATGCAAGGGAATAACATGCAAATCAAACAATTTAATTTTCACACCATAAAAGTATCACGAATAAAATATTTCGAATACATTTGGAAATACTGAAATAGTATTCTAAAAGTATTCGGAATACTATACCCAATACTGTAATTCACTTTTAAATTTATAAATTATAATATATTAGGTACCTACAACAGTACTTTGTTGTAAAAACGTGCTATAGGTTTCGAGTTCAAAAAGTCTATCGTACGAACTACGAATACCTACCGTTTACGTAAAATATTTATGTTTATATGAATAAAAAACATAGTTTATACGTGTAATATATTATATTCATATCTATATGTTGTTATAATATGTATGCTCTGCGTCGAACAATTTATCGGTACTCGTTTTCTGCATAACCGAGCCGAAGTTGGGTATTAGCCACATAGATGTATATTTAGATTTCCCGACCACCTACTATTTAAGTATACCATAGCTGACCATGTATAGTTATGTATATTACAATAAATGGTAAATTAAATATCAGGATATAATTTACATATAAATTCATATTATATAGATAGGTATTATCTAGATTATAGTTATGAGTATAATATATAGAATACAATTTAGGAACCTACTGCATATTTTTTTTTTTTTAAATTAACCTTACCAGATATTCATTAAAACGTTTAACATTTTGTAATCTTCATATGTATCTTACTAAACAGTTTGGGGATACTATTAAAAAAAAAAAGTTTTTATCATCGTATTAATTCGATGCATTAGGTATGAGTGTGGTCGTATCATACGATTTAAAATAAATATTTTGTTATGGAATTGTAATTATTGTTCATAATATTTATTCACCGTTATTGTAATAGTCGAGATCAATAATTTATGTTAGAATCTCAAAAAAAAAAAAAATTTTTGCCGTTAAATATTATACCATACAATATTCATGTTAAAGAATTCCACAGTGATTGTTTGCATGAATGCGCTATAGATTATCTGGTAAAATAAACTAATATAAAATATTATAAGCTTTTATCGCTTTGAAAAATGAAAAATGTGTTAGTAGTTTTCATTGATGGAAATAAACATTAACGATTTGCTTGACTCATTCATCAACAATATTATTTATGATATTTCTTAGTGAAATTATTAATTGTGTCGATAGTGGACTGTAAACCATATTGCTTAATGCTTTATAACCATAAATTACTTACGTCGTAAAAGTATACAAATTAATTACATTAAGAAGAATTGGATGGGTGACAGCTCTAATATTCTATTCATATACAATAACACAAGAAACAACTTTAGTATCCATAATAATATATAATAACCATAAATTACAATATCCAATGCTATAATTGTATAAGACTTATACAATTTATGCTACTTGCGTTTTTATTTCTTTACAACTTTCAAGGATTTGAGGTTATAAAATAGCAGAATCGTGGTTAACTAATATTGTTAATTTTCATGCTCAGACCTAAACGAAATCCTTCAGTACACGCATGCTTTGAAATCGCTTTACTATATCTTTCTCGGTAAAGAAAATCTGATTTATAGCACTGACAATAACCTACGTCGTAGGTCCTACGATATAGGTGTACCAATATACCTAATATGCATGTACAAATTACATTGTCTTTAGAAATTATTAAACTGTTAACTTCAGAAAGAACCATAGCGAGGCTGCACACAAACGTATCGTTTGCTGTACATACACGGGTACACTCACGTTTTTCAACTAGACATATTATATTGTGTCGAACGAGCGGCGGTATACATTATTACAATATAGGACGTGCGTGAAGATGGCCCCCCGACATTGTCCGATCGACTCCCGACCCATGCCAATATTTTGTAACTCATTTGTAACTATTTGTAACA